>NW_025317409.1:0-136903 GCF_018873765.1 Telopea speciosissima
AAACCCAAAAAAAAATACTGAAATGCCCCAAAATAACCCCAAACGATCAACCCGATCTTGTTCCGAAAATGAACATATGTCGAAATAGGTATCGATTCGAAGTCACGACCCTCAACATCGCTTCCACACATCTAATAAGAGGTAAGGACACTTTTTAGAAAATCCCAAACCCAAAAAAATATAGAAATGCCTCCAAATAACCCCAGACGGCCCACCTAGTCTGGTTTGAACTTTAAATGAACATATGTCAAAATATGTATCGGTTCGTAGGTCAGTACACTCAACCTCGCATACACACATCTAACAAGAGATAAGGACACTCTTTAGAAAATCTCAAATCCAAAAAAGTGCAGAAATGCACCCAAATAACTCCAAACGACCCACCCGGTCTGGTTCGGACCAGAAATCAACATATGTCGAAATACATATCGATTCGAAGGTCACGATCCTCAACATCGCATCCACACATCTAATAATAGATAAGGGCACACTTTATAATACACCAAGCCCAAAAAAGTACAGAAATAACCTCAAATAACGCCAAACGACCCACCCGGTCTGGTTTAAACGTAAAATAAACATATGCCAAAATAGGTATCGATTCGAAGGTCACGACACTGAACATCTCATCCACACATCTAATAAAAGATAAGGACACTTTTTAGAAAATACCAAACCCAAAAAAGTACAGAAATGCCCGCAAATAACCGCAAATGACCCAACCAGTCTACGTTAAACCAAAAATGAACATATGCAGAAATAGGTATCGATTCGCTGGTCACAATCCTCAACATCGCATCCACACATGTAATAAGAGATAAGGACACTTTTTAGAAAATTCCAAACCAAAATAAGTACAGAAATGCCCCCAAATAACCCCAAACAACCCACCCGGTCTAGTTCGGACAACAAATGAGCATATGTCAAAATACGTATCGATTCGAAGGTCACGACCCTCAACAATGCATCCACATTTCTAATAAGAGATAAGGACACTTTTTAGAAATTTTGAAGCCCAAAAAAGTACAGAAATGCCCCCAAATAACCCCAAACGACCCTCCTGGTCTGGTTTAAATAAAAAATGAACATATGCCAAAATAGGTATTGATTCGAAGGTCCAGACCGTCAACATCCACATGTCTAATAAGAGATAAGGACCCTTTTTAGAAAATACCAAACCTAAAAAAGCACAGAAATGCCCCTAAATAACCCCAAACGACCCATCCGGTTTGGTTTAAACCAAAAATGAACATATGTCGAAATAGGTATCGATTCGAAGGTCACAACCCTGAAAATCGCATCCACACGTCTAATAAGAGATAAGGACACTTTTCAGAAAATATCAAACCCAAGAAAATACAAAAATGCGCCCAAATAACCCCAAACGACCCACCCGGTTTGGTTTAAACTAAAAACGAACACATGTCGAAATAGGTATCGATTCAAAGATCACGAACCTCAACATCGCATCCACACGTCTAACAAGGAATAAGGACACTTTTTAGAAAACACCAAGCCCAAAAAAGTACAGAAATGCCCCCAAATAACCCCAAACCACCGACCCAGTCTGGTTTAAATCGAAAATAAACAAATTCCAAAATAGGTATCGATTCGAAGGTCACGACCCTTAACATCGCATCCACACCTCTAATAACTGAGATAAGGACAATTTTTAGAAAATACCAAACCCTAAAAAGTATAGAAACACACCCAAATAACCCCAAATGACCCTCCCAGTCTGGTTTAAACCAAAAATGAACATATGCCGAAATAGGTATCGATCCGAAGGTCACGACCCTCAACATCGCATCCACACGTCTAATAAGAGATAAGGACACTTTTTAGAAAATACCAAATCCAAAAAAGTACAAAAATGCCCCCGAATAACCAAACGACACACTCGGTCTGGTTTAAACCAAATATGAACATATGTCGATATAGGTATCGATTCGAAGGTCACGACCCTCAACAGCGCATCCACACGTCTAATAATAGATAAGCACACTTTTTAGAAAATCCAAAGACCAAAAAAGTATTGAAATGCCCCCAAATAACCCCAAACGACCCACCCGGTTTGGTTTAAACAAAAAATGAACATATGCCGAAATAGGTACCGATTCGCAGGTCACAACCCTCAACATCGTATCCACCCGTCTAATAAGAGATAAGGATACTTTTTAGAAAATCCCAAGCACAAAAAAGTACAGCAATGCCCCCAAATAACCCCAAACGACCCACACGGTATGGTTTAAATCGAAAATGAACATATGCCCAAATCGGCATCGATTCGAAGGTCATGACCCTCAACAATGCATCCACATGTCTAATAAGAGATAAGGACACTTTTTAGAAAATACCAAACCCAAAAAAGTATAGAAATGCCCCCTTATAACCCCAAACGACCCACCCGGTCTGGTTTGAACCGAAAAAGAACATATGCTAAAATAGGTATTGATTCGAAGGTCACGACCCTCAACATTGCATCCACACGTCTAATAAGCGATAATGACACTTTTTAGAAAATACCAAACCCATAAAATTAGAGAAATGCCCCAAAATAACTCTAAATGACCCACCTAGTCTGGTTTAAATCTAAAGTGAACATATGCCAAAATAGGTATCAATTCGTAGGTCATGACCCTTAACATCGTATCCACATGTCTAATAGGAGATAAGGACAATTTTTAGAAAATACCAAACCCAAAAAAGTACTGAAATGCCCCCAAATAACCCCAAACAACCCATCGGTTGGGTTTAAATAGAAAATGAATATATATCAAAATAGCTATCGATTCGAAGGTCACGACCCTCAACATCGCATCCACACGTCTAATAAGAGATAAGGACACTTTTGAGAAAATCCCAAGCCCAAAAAAGTAAAGAAATGCCCCCAAATAACACCAAACGACCCACCCAGTCCGGTTTAAACCGAAAATGAACATGTGCCAAAATAGGTATCGATTCAAAGGTCACGACCCTAAACATCGCATCCAAACGTTTAATAAGGGATAAGGGCCCTTGTTTAGAAAACACCAAGCCGAAAAAGTATAGAAATAACCCCAAATAACACCAAACGACCCATCCGATCCAGTTAAACTGAAAATGAACATATGCCGAAATAGGTATTGATTCGAAGGTCCCGACCCTAATCATCGCATCCACACGTCTAATAAGAGATAGGGACACTTTTTAGAAAATACCAAACCCATAAAAATACTGAAATGCCCCCAAATAACCCCAAACGATCAACCCGATCTTATTCCGAAAATGAACATATGTCGAAATAGGTATCGATTCGAAGTCACGACCCTCAACATCGCTTCCACACATCTAATAAGAGATAAGGACACTTTTTAGAAAATCCCAAACCCAAAAAAGTATAGAAATGCCCCCAAATAACCCCAAACGGCCAACCTAGTCTGGTTTGAACTTTAAATGAACATATGTCGAAATATGTATCGGTTCGCAGGTCAATACACTCAACCTCGCATTCACACATCTAACAAGAGATAAGGACACTCTTTAGAAAATCCCAAACCCAAAAAAGTGCAGATATGCACCCAAATAACTCCAAACGACACACCCGGTCTGGTTCGGACCAGAAATCAACATATGTCGAAATACATATCGATTCGAAGGTCACGTTCCTCAACATCGCATCCACACATCTAATAATAGATAAGGACACACTTTATAATACACCAAGCCCAAAAAAATACAGAAATAACCTCAAATAACGCCAAACGACCCACCCGGTCCGGTTTAAATCGAAAATAAACATATGCCAAAATAGGTATCGATTCGAAGGTCAAGACACTGAACATCTCATCCACACATCTAATAAGAGATAAGGACACTTTTTAGAAAATACCAAACCCAAAAAAGTACAGAAATGCCCCCAAATAACCGCAAACGACCCAACCAGTCAACTTTAAACCAAAAATGAACATATGCAGAAATAGGTATCGATTCGCTGGTCACAATCCTCAACATCGCATCCACACATGTAATATGAGATAAGGACACTTTTTAGAAAATTCCAAACCAAAATAAGTGCAGAAATGCCCCCAAATAACCCCTAACAACCCACTCGGTCTAGTTCGGACAAAAAATGAGCATATGTCAAAATATGTATCGATTCGAAGGTCACGACCCTCAACAACGCATCCACATTTCTAATAAGAGATAAGGACACTTTTTAGAAATTTCGAAGCCCAAAAAAGTACAGAAATGCCCCCAAATAACCCCAAACGACCCTCCCGGTCTGGTTTAAATTGAAAATGAACATATGCCGAAATAGGTATCGATTCGAAGGTCACGACCGTCAACATCCACATGTCTAATAAGAGATAAGGACACTTTTTAGAAAATACCAAACCTAAAAAAGCACAGAAATGCCCCTAAATAACCCCAAACGACCCATCCGGTTTGGTTTAAACAAAAAATGAACATATGTCGAAATAGGTATCGATTCAAAGGTCACGACCCTCAACATCGCATCCACACGTCTAATAAGAGATAAGTACATTTTTTAGAAAATCCCAAGCCCAAAAAAGTACAAAAATACCCCCAAATAAATCCAAACTACCCACCCGGTATGGTTTAAACCGAAAATGAACATATGCCAAAATAGGTATCGATTCGAAGGTCACAACCCCGAAAATCGCATCCACACGTCTAATAAGAGATAAGGACACTTTTCAGAAAATATCAAACCCAAGAAAATACAAAAATGCGCCCAAATAGCCCCAAACGACCCACCCAGTTTGGTTTAAACTAAAAATGAACACATGTCAAAATGGGTATCGATTCAAAGATCACGAACCTCAACATCGCATCCACACGTCTAATAAGGAATAAGGACACTTTTTAGAAAACACCAAGGCCAAAAAAGTACAGAAATGCCCCCAAATAACCCCAAACCAACGACCCAGTCTGGTTTAAACCGAAAATAAACAAATGCCAAAATAGGTATCGATTCGAAGGTCACGACCCTTAACATCGCATCCACATGTCTAATAACTGAGATAAGGACAATTTTTAGAAAATACCAAACCCAAAAAAGTATAGAAACACACCCAAATAACCCTAAATGACCCTCCCAGTCTGGTTTAAACCAAAAATGAACATATGCCGAAATAGGTATCGATCCGAAGGTCACGACCCTCAACATCGCATCCACACGTCTAATAAGGAATAAGGACACTTTTTAGAAAACACCAAGGCCAAAAAAGTACAGAAATGCCCCCAAATAATCCCAAACCAACGACCCAGTCTGGTTTAAACCGAAAATAAACAAATGCCAAAATAGGTATCGATTCGAAGGTCACGACCCTTAACATCGCATCCACACGTCTAATAACTGAGATAAGGACAATTTTTAGAAAATACCAAACCCAAAAAAGTATAGAAACACACCCAAATAACCCCAAATGACCCTCCTAGTCTGGTTTAAACAAAAAATGAACATATGCCGAAATAGATATCAATCCGTAGGTCACGACCCTCAACATCGCATCCACACGTCTAATAAGAGATAAGGACACTTTTTAGAAAATACCAAACCCAAAAAAGTACAAAAATGCCCCCGAATAACCAAACGACACACTCGGCCTGGTTTAAACAAAAAATGAACATATGTCGATATAGGTATCGATTCGAGGGTCACGACCCTCAACATCGCATCCACACGTTTGATAATAGATAAGCACACTTTTTAGAAAATCCAAAGACCAAAAAAGTATTGAAATGCCCCCAAATAACCCCAAACGACCCACCCGGTTTGGTTTAAACAAAAATGAACATATGCCGAAATAGGTACCGATTCGCAGGTCACAACCCTCAACATCGTATCCACCCGTCTAATAAGAGATAAGGACACTTTTTAGAAAATCCCAAGCACAAAAAAGTATAGAAATGCCCCCAAATAACCCCAAACGACCCACACGGTATGGTTTAAATCGAAAATGAACATATGCCCAAATCGGCATCGATTCGAAGGTCATGACCCTCAACAATGCATCCACATGTCTAATAAGAGATAAGGACACTTTTTAGAAAATACCAAACCCCAAAAAGTACAGAAATGCCCCTTATAACCCCAAACGACCCAGCCGGTCTGGTTTGAACCGAAAAAGAACATATGCTAAAATAGGTATTGATTCGAAGGTCACGACCCTCAACATCGCATCCACATGTCTAATAAGCGATGATGACACTTTTTAGAAAATACCAAACCCATAAAATTAGAGAAATGCCCCCAAATAACTCTAAACGACCCACCCGGTCTGGTTTAAATCTAAAGTGAACATATGCCAAAATAGATATCGATTCGAAGGTCATGACCCTTAACATCGTATCCACATGTCTAATAGGAGATAAGGACACTTATTAGAAAACACCAAGCCAAAAAAAGTACAGAAATAACCCCAAATAACACCAAAAAACCCACCTGGTCTGGTTTAAACCGAAAATGAAAATATGCCGAATTAGGTATCGATTCGAAGGTTATGACCCAAAACATCGCCTCCACACGTCTAATAAGAGATAACGACACTTTTTAGAAAATACCAAACCCAAAAAAGTATAGAAATGCCCCCAAATAACCCCAAACGATCAACCCGATCTTGTTCAAACAAAAAATGAACATATGTCAAAATAGGTATCAATTCAAAGTCACGACCATCAACATCGCTTCCGCACGTCTAATCAGGGATAAGGACACTTTTTAAAAAATTCCAAACCCAAAAAAGTATAGAAATGCCCCCAAATAACCCCAAACGGCCTACCTGGTCTGGTTTGAATAGAAAATGAACATATGTCAAAAAAGGTATGGGTTCGTAGGTCACAACCCTCAACATCGCATCCACACATCTAAGAAGAGATAAGGACACTTTTTAGCAAATCCCAAACCCAAAAAAGTACAGAAATGCACCCAAATAATGCCAAACGACCCACTCGGTCATGTTCGGACCAAAAATGAACATATGTCGAAATACGTACGGATTCGAAGGTCACGACCCTCAACATCCCATCCACACGTCAAATAAGAGATAACGACAATTTTTAAAGAATCCCAAACCGAAAAAAGCACAGAAATGCCCCATAAATAACCCCAAACTACCCATCCGGTTTGGTTTAAACAAAAAATGAAGATGTGTCGAAATAGGTAACGATTCGAAGGTCACGACCCTCAACATCGCATCCACACGTCTAATAAGAGATAAGGACATTTTTTAGAAAATCCCAAGCCCAAAAAAGTACCAAAATACCCCCAAATAAACCCAAACTACCCACCCGGTTTGGTTTAAATCGAAAATGAACATATGCCGAAATAGTTATCGATTCGAAGGTCACGACCCTGAAAATCGCATCCACACGTCTAATAAGAGATAAGGATACTTTTCAAAAAATATCAAACCCAAGAAAATACACAAATGCGCCCAAATAACCCCAAACAACCCAACCGGTTTGGTTTAAACTGAAAATGAACATATGTCGAAATAGGTATCGATTCAAAGGTCACGAACCTCAACATCGCATCCACACGTCTAATAAGAGATAAGGACAGGTTTAGAAAACACGTCTAAAAAGAGATAAGGACACTTTTTAGAAAACACCAAGCCCAAAAAAATATAGAAATGCCCCAAAATAACCCAAAACCATCGACCCGGTCTGGTTTAAACCGAAAATGAACATATTTCGAAATAGGTATCGATTCGAAGGTCACGACCCTCAACATCGCATCCACACGTCTAATAACTGAGATAAGGACAATTTTTAGAAAATACCAAACCCAAAAAAGTATAGAAACGCCCCCAAATAACCCCAAATGACCCTCCCAGTCTGGTTTACAACGAAAAAGAACATATGCCGAAATAGGTATCGATCCGATGGCCACGACCCACAACATCACATCCACACGTCTAATAAGAGATAAGGACACTTTTTAGAAAATACCAGACCCAAAAAAGTACAGAAATGCCCCCGAATAACCAAACGACACACTCAGTCTGGTTTAAATAAAAAATGAACATATGTCGATATAGCTATCGATTCGAAGGTCACGACCCTCAACATTGCATCTACCCTTCTAATAATAGATAAGCACACTTTTTAGAAAATCCGAAGGCCAAAAAGTATAGAAATGCCCACAAATGACCCACCTGGTCTGGTTTAAATAAAAAATGAACATATGCCGCAATAGGTTCTGATTCACAGGTCACAATCCTCAACATCGTATCCACCCATCTAATAAGAGATAAGGACACTTTTTAGAAAATCCCAAGCTCAAAAAAGTATAAAAATGCCCCCAAATAACCCCAAATGACCTACACGGTCTGGTTTAAATCGAAAATGAACATATGCCCAAATCGGCATCGATTCGAAGGTCATGACCCTCAACAACGCATCCACATGTCTAATAAGAGGTAAGGACACTTTTTAGAAAATACCAAACCCAAAGAAGTATAGAAATGCCCCCATATAACCCCAAACGACCCACCCGGTCTAGTTTAAACTGAAAATGAACATATGCTAAAATAGGTATCGATTCGAAGGTCACTACCCTCAACATCGCATCCACACGTCTGATAAGAGATAATGAAACTTTTTAGTAAATACCAAACCCATAAAAGTACAGAAATGCCCCCAAATAACTCTAAATGACCCACCCGGTCTGGTTTAAATCGAAAATGAACATATGCCGAAATAGGTATCGATTCAAAGGTCACGGCCCTGAACATCGTATCCACATGTCTAATAGGAGATAAGGACACTTTTTAGAAAATACCAAACCCAACAAAAGTACTGAAATGCCCCCAAATAACCCCAAACGACCCACCGGTCTAGCTTAAATAGAAAATCAATATATATCAAAATAGCTATCGATTCGAAGGTCACGACACTCAACATCGCATCCACACGTCTAATAATTGATAAGGACACTTATTAGAAAACACCAAGCCAAAAAAAGTACAGAAATAACCCCAAATAACACCAAACAACCCACCTGGTCTGGTTTAATCCGAAAATGAAAATATGCCGAAATAGGTATCGGTTCGAAGGTCACGACCTTGAACATCGCATCCACACGTCTAATAAGAGATAAGGAAAATTTTTAGAAAATGCCAAACCTAAAAAAGTACAGAAATGCACCCAAATAACGCCAAACGACCCACTAGGTCAGGTTCGGACCGAAAATGAACATATGTCGAAATACGTACCGGTTCGAAGGTCACGACCCTGAACATCCCATCCACACGTCAAATTAGAGATAACGACCATTTTTATAGAATCCCAAACCCAAAAAAGTACAGAAATGCCTCCAAATAACCCCAAATGACCCACCCGGTCTCGTTTAAACCAAAAATGAACATATGACGAAATAGGGATCGATTCGAAGGTCACGACCATCAACATCGCATCCACATGTCTAATAAGAAATAAGGACACTTTTTAGAGAATCTCAAACCTAAAAAAGTACAGAAATGCTCCCAAATAACCCCAAAAGACCCACCTGGTCTGGTTTGAACCGAAAATGAACATATGCCGAAATAGGTATCAATTCGAAGGTCACGACCCTCAACATCGCCTCTACACGTCTAATAAGAGATAAGGAAACTTTTTAGAAAATACTAGACCCAAAAAACTATAGAAATTCCCCCAAATAACCCCAAACGACCCTCCCGGTCTGGTTTAAACCGAAAATGAACATATGCCGAAATACGTATTGATTCAAAGGTCACGATCCTCAACATCCACACGTCTAATAAGAGATAAGGACATTTTTTAGAAAATCCCAAGCCCAAAAAAGTACAAAAATGCCTCCAAATAATCCCAAACGACCCATCCGGTTTGGTTTAAACTGAAAATGAACATATGTCAAAATAGGTATCGATCCGAAATCACGACCCTCAACATCGCTTCGGCACGTCTAATCAGAGATTAGGACACTTTTTAGAAAATCCCAAACCCAAAAAAGTACAAAAATGCCCCCAAATAACCCCAAACGGCCTACCTGGTCTGGTTTGAATAGAAAATGAACATATGTCAAAAAAGGTATGGGTTCGTAGGTCACAACCCTCAACATCGCATCCACACATCTAAGAAGAGATAAGGACACTTTTTAGCAAATCCCAAACCCAAAAAAGTACAGAAATGCACCCAAATAATGCCAAACGACCCACTCGGTCATGTTCGGACAAAAAATGAACATATGTCGAAATACGTACGGATTCGAAGGTCACGACCCTCAACATCCCATCCACACGTCAAATAAGAGATAACGACAATTTTTAAAGAATCCCAAACCGAAAAAAGCACAGAAATGCCCCATAAATAACCCCAAACTACCCATCCGGTTTGGTTTAAACAAAAAATGAAGATGTGTCGAAATAGGTATCGATTCGAAGGTCACGACCATCAACATCGCATCCACACGTCTAATAAGAGATAAGGACACTTTTTATAGAATCACAAATCTAAAAAAGTACAGAAATGCTCCCAAATAACCCCAAATGACCCACCCGGTCTGGTTTAAACCAAAAATGAACATATGCCGAAATAGATATCGATTCGCAAGTCACAACCATCAACATCACTTCTACACGTCTAACAAGAGATAAGGACAGTTTTTTAGAAAATCCCAAACCCAAAGAAGTACAGAAATGCCCCCAAATAATTCCAAACAACCCACCCAGTCGGGTTCGGACCAAAAATGAACATCTGTCGAAATATGTATCGATTCGAAGGTCACGACCCTAAACATCGCATCCACACGTCTTATAAGAGATAAGGATTTTTTTTAGAGAATCCCAAACCCAATAAGTACAGAAATGGCCCCAAATAACCCCAAACGACCCACCGGGCCTGGTTTCAACTGAAAATGAATATCTGTCGAAATAGGTATCGATTCGAAGGTCACGACCCCAAACATCGAATCCACATGTCTAATAAGAGATAAGGACACATGTAAGAAAATCCCAGGCCCAAAAAAGTACAAAAATGCCCCCAAATGACCCCAAACGACCCACCTAGTCTACTTTAAGCCAAAAATGAACATATGCAGAAATAGGTATCGATTCACTGGTCACAACCCTAAACATCGCATCCACATGTCTAATAAGCGATAAGGACACTTTTTAGAAAATCCCAAACCAAAAAAAGTACAGAAATGCCCCCAAATAACCCCAAACGACCCTCCCGGTCTGGTTTAAACCGAAAATGAACATATGCCAAAATAGGTATCGATTCAAAAGTCCTGACCGTCAACATCCACATGTCTAATAAGAGATAAGGACACTTTTTAGAAAATACCAAACCTAAAAAAGTACAGAAATGCCCCCAAATAACTTCAAACGACCCATCCGATTTGGTTTAAACAAAAAATGAACATATGTCGAAATAGGTATGGATTCGAAGGTCACGACCCTCAACACTGCATCCACACATCTAATATGAGATAAGGACATTTTTTAGAAAATCCCAAGCCCTAAAAAGTACAAAAATACCCCCAAATAAACTCAAACTACCCACCCGATATGGTTTAAACCGAAAATGAACATATGCCGAAATAGGTATCAATTCGAAGGTCATGACCCTCAACATCGCATCCACACGACTAATAAGAGATAAGGACACTTTTCACAAAATACCAAACCCAAGAAAATAAAAGAATGCCCCTAAATAACCTCAAAAGACCCACCCAGGTTGGTTTAAACTGAATATGAGCATATGCCGAAATAGGTATCGATTCGAAGGTCACGACCCTGAACATCGCATCCACACGTCTAATAAGAGATAAGGACAATTTTTAGAAAGTGCCAAACCCAAAAAAGTACAGAAATGCACCCAAATAACTCTAAACGACCCACTAGGTTTGGTTCGGACCGGAAATGAACATATATCGAAATACATACCGATTTAAAGGTCACGACCCTGAACATCCCATCTACTTATCAAATAAGAGATAACGACAATTTTTATAGAATCCCAAACCCAAAAAAGTATAGAAATGCCCCCAAATAACCCCAAACGACCCACCCGATCTTGTTTAACCCAAAAATGAACATATGACAAAATAGGGATCGATTCGAAGGTCACGACCATCAACATCGCATCCACATGTCTAATAAGAAATAAGGACACTTTTTAGAGAATCCCAAACCTAAAAATATACAAAAATGCTCCCAAATAACCCCAAAAGACCCACCCGGTCTGGTTTAAACCGAAAATAAACATATGCCGAAATAGGTATCAATTCGAAGGTCACGACCCTCAACATCGCCTCCACACGTCTAATAAGAGATAAAGAAACTTTTTAGAAAATACCAAACCCAAAAAACTATAGAAATTCCCCCCAATAACCCCAAACGACCCTCCCGGTCTGGTTTAAATCGAAAATGAACATATGCCGAAATACGTATTGATTCGAAGGTCACGATCCTCAACATCCACATGTCTAATTTGAGATAAGGACACTTTTTAGAAATTACCAAACCCAAAAAAATATAGAAATGCCCCCAAATAACCCCAAATGACCCATCCGGTTTGTTTTAAATAAAAAATGTACATATGTCGAAATAGATATCGATTCGAAGATCACGACCCTCAACATCGCATCCACATGTCTAATAAGAGATAAGGAAATTTTTTAGAAAATCCCAAGCCCAAAAAAGTACAGAAATACCCCCCAAACAACTCCAAACGACCCATCCGATTTGGTTTAAACTGAAAATGAACATATGTCGAAATAGGTATCGATTCGAAGTCATGACCCTCAACATCGCTTTGGCACGTCTAATCAGAGATTAGGACACTTTTTAGAAAATCCCAAACCCAAAAAAGTACAAAAATGCCCCCAAATAACCCCAAACGGCCCACCTGGTCTGGTTTGAACCGGAAATGAACATATGTCGAAATAGGTATCGGTTCGCAGGTCACAACCCTCAACATCGTATCCACATGTCTAAGAAGAGATAAGGACATTTTTTAGAAAATCCCAAGCCCAAAAAAGTACAGAAATGCCCCTAAATAACCCAAAATGACCCAACCGGCTTGGTTTAAACCGAAAATGAACATATGTCAAAATAGGTAACGGTTCGAAGGTCATGACCCTCAACATCGCATCCACAAGTCTAATAAGAGATAAGGACATTTTTTAGAAAATCCCAAGAGCAAAAAAGTATAGAAATGCCCCGAAATAACCCAAAATGATCCACCCGGTCTGCTTTAAACAAAAAATGAACATTTGCCAAAATAGGTACCGATTCGCAGTTCACAACCCACAACATCGTATCCACCCATCTAATAAGAGATAAGGACACTTTTTAGAAAATCCCAAGCCAAAAAAAGTACAGAATTGCTCCCAAATAACCCCAAATGACCCACCCGGTCTGGTTTAAACAAAAAATGAACATATGCCGAAATAGATATCGATTCGCAAGTCACAACCCTCAACATCACTTCTACACGTCCAACAAGAGATAAGGACAGTTTTTAGAAAATCCCAAACCCAAAAAAGTACAGAAATGCCCCCAAATAATTCCAAACGACCCACCTGGTCGGGTTCGGAGCAAAAATGAACATATGTCAAAATATGTATCGATTCAAAGGTCACGACCCTAAACATCGCATCCACAAGTCTAATAAGAGATAAGGACATTTTTTAGAGAATCCCAAGCCCAATAAGTATAGAAATGCCCCCAAATAACCCCAAACGACCCACCGGGTCTGGTTTCAACCGAAAATGAATATATGTCGAAATAGGTATCGATTCGAAGGTTACGACCCCCAACATCGAATCCACATGTCTAATAAGAGATAAGGACACTTGTAAGAAAATCGCAGGCCCAAAAAAGTACAAAATGCCCCCAAATGACCCCAAACGACCCACCTAGTCCACTTTAAGCCAAAAATGACATATGCAGAAATAGGTATCGATTCGCTGGTCACAATCCTAAACATCGCATCCACACGTCTAATAAGTGATAAGGACACTTTTTAGAAAATCCCAATCCAAAAAAAGTACAGAAATGCCCCCAAATAACCCCAAACGACCCTCCCGGTCCGGTTTAAATCGAAAATGAACATATGCCAAAATAGGTATCGATTCAAAAGTCCTGACCGTCAACATCCACATGTCTAATAAGAGATAAGGACACTTTTTAGAAAATACCAAACCTAAAAAAGTACAGAAATGCCCCCAAATAACTGCAAACGACCCATCCAGTTTGGTTTAAACCAAAAATGAACATATGTCAAAATAAGTATCGATTCGAAGGTCACGACCCTCAACATTGCATCCACACGTCTAATAAGAGATAAGGACATTTTTAGAAAATCCCAAGCCCTAAAAAGTACAAAAATACCCCCAAATAAACCCAAACTACCCACCCGGTATGGTTTAAACCAAAAATGAACATATGCCAAAATAGGTATCGATTCGAAGGTCATGACCCTCAACATCGCATCCACACGTCTAATAAGAGATAAGGACACTTTCACAAATACCAAACCCAAGAAAATACAAAAATGCTCCCAAATAACCCCAAACGACCACCCAGTTTGGTTTAAACTGAAAATCAACATATGTCGAAATAGGTATCGGTTCGAAGGTCACGACCCTGAACATCCCATCCACACGTCAAATAAGAGATAACGACAATTTTTATAGAATCCCAAACCCAAAAAAGTACAGAAATGCCCCCAAATAACCCCAAACGACCCACCCGGTCTTGTTTAACCCAAAAATGAACATATGACGAAATAGGGATCGATTCGAAGGTCACGACCATCAACATCGCATCCACATGTCTAATAAGAAATAAGGACACTTTTTAGAGAATCCCAAACCTAAAAAAGTACAGAAATGCTCCCAAATAACCCCAAAAGACCCACCCGATCTGGTTTAAACCGAAAATGAACATATGCCGAAATAGGTATCAATTCGAAGGTCACGACCCCCAAGATCGCCTCCACATGTCTAATAAGAGATAAGGAAACTTTTTAGAAAATACCAAACCCAAAAAACTATAGAAATTCCCCCAAATTACCCCAAACAACCCTCCCGGTCTGGTTTAAACAAAAAATGAACATATGCCAAAATACGTATTGATTCGAAGGTCACGATCCTCAACATCCACATGTCTAATTTGAGATAAGGACACTTTTTAGAAATTACCAAACCCAAAAAAGTATAGAAATGCCACCAAATAACCCCAAACGACCCATCCGGTTTGTTTTAAACAAAAAATGTACATATGTCGAAATAGATATCGATTCGAAGATCACGACCCTCAACATCGCATCCACACGTCTAACAAGAGATAAGGACATTTTTTAGAAAATCCCAAGCCCAAAAAAGTACAGAAATGCCCCCAAACAACTCCAAACGACCCATTCGGTTTGGTTTAAACTGAAAATGAACATATGTCAAAATAGGTATTGATTCGAAGTCACGACCCTCAACATCGCTTCGGCATGTCTAATCAGAGATTAGGACACTTCTTAGAAAATCCCAAACCCAAAAAAGTAAAAAAATGCCCCCAAATAACCCCAAACGGCCCACCTGGTCTGGTTTGAACCGGAAATGAACATATGTCGAAATAGGTATCGGTTCGCAGGTCACAACTCTCAACATCATATCCACATGTCTAAGAAGAGATAATGACCCTTTTTAGCAAATCCCAAACCCAAAAAAGTAAAGAAATGCACCCAAATAACGCCAAATGACCCACTCGGTCTGGTTCGGACCAGAAATGAACATATGTCGAAATACGTATCGATTCGAAGGTCACGACCCTCAACATCCCATCCACACGTCAAATATGAGATAAGGACACTTTTTATAGAATCCCAAACCCAAAAAAGTACAAAAATGCCCCCAAATAACCCCAAACGACCCACCCGGTATCGTTTAGATCAAAAATGAACATATGACGAAATAGGTATCGATTCGAAGGTCATGACCATCAATATCGCATCCACACGTCTAATAAGAGATAAGGACACTTTTTATAGAATCCCAAATCCTAAAAAGTACAGAAATGCTCTCAAATAACCCCAAATGACCCACCCGGTTTGGTTCGGACCGGAAATGAACATATATCGAAATACGTACCGATTCGAAGGTCACGACCCTGAACATCCCATCCATACGTCAAATAAGAGATAACGACAATTTTTATAGAATCCCAAACCCAAAAAAGTACAGAAATGCCCCCAAATAACCCCAAACGACCCACCCGATCTCGTTTAACCCAAAAATGAACATATGATGAAATAGGGATCGATTCGAAGGTCACGACCATCAACATCGCATCCACATGTCTAATAAGAAATAAGGACACTTTTTAGAGAATCCCAAACCTAAAAAAGTACAGAAATGCTCCCAAATAACCCCAAAAGACCCACCCGGTCTGGTTTAAACCGAAAATGAACATATGCCGAAATAGGTATCAATTCGAAGGTCACGACCCTCAACATCGCCTCCACACGTGTAATAAGAGATAAGGAAATTTTTTAGAAAATACCAAACCCAAAAAACTATAGAAATTCCCCCAAATAACCCCAAACGACCCTCCCGGTCTGGTTTAAACAAAAAATGAACATATGCCAAAATACGTATTGATTCGAAGGTCACGATCTTCAACATCCACATGTCTAATTTGAGATAAGGACACTTTTTAGAAATTAGCAAACCCAAAAAAGTACAGAAATGCCCCCAAACAACTCCAAACGACCCATCCGGTTTGGTTTAAACTGAAAATGAACATATGTCAAAATAGGTATTGATTCGAAGTCACGACCCTCAACATCGCTTCGGCACGTCTAATCAGAGATTAGGACACTTTTTAGAAAATCCCAAACCCAAAACAGTACAAAAATGCCCCCAAATTACCCCAAACGGCCCACCTAGTCTGGTTTGAACCGAAAATGAACATATGTCGAAATAGGTATCGGTTCGCAGGTCACAACTCTCAACATCGTATCCACATGTCTAGGAAGAGATAATGACCCTTTTTAGCAAATCCCAAACCCAAAAAAGTAAAGAAATGCACCCAAATAACGCCAAACGACCCACTCGGTCTGGTTCGGACCAGAAATGAACATATGTCAAAATACGTATCGATTCGAAGGTCACGACCCTCAACATCCCATCTACACGTCAAATATGAGATAAGGACACTTTTTATAGAATCCCAAACCCAAAAAAGTACAAAAATGCCCCCAAATAACCCCAAACGACCCACCCGGTATCGTTTAGATCAAAAATGAACATATGACGAAATAGGTATCGATTCGAAGGTCATGACCATCAATATCGCATCCACACGTCTAATAAGAGATAAGGACACTTTTTATAGAATCCCAAATCCTAAAAAGTACAGAAATGCTCTCAAATAACCCCAAATGACCCACCCGGTTTGGTTTAAACCAAAAATGAACATAGGCCGAAATAGATATCGATTCGCAAGTCACAACCCTCAACATCACTTCTACATGTCTAACAAGAGATAAGGACAGTTTTTAGAAAATCCCAAACCCAAAAAAGTACAGAAATGCCCCCAAATAATTCCAAACGACCCACCCGATCGGGTTCGGACCGAAAATGAACATATGTCCAAATATGTATCGATTCGAAGGTCACGACCCTAAACATCTCATCCACACGTCTAATAAGAGATGAGGACTTTTTTTAGAGAATCCCACACCCAATAAGTACAGAAATGCCCCCAAATAACCCCAAACGACCCACCGGGTCTGGTTTCAACCAAAAATGAATATATGTCGAAATAGGTATCGATTCAAAGGTCACGACCCCCAACATCGAATCCACATGTCTAATAAGAGATAAGGACACTTGTAAGAAAACCCCAGGCCCAAAAAAGTACAAAAATGCCCCCAAATGACCCCAAACGACCCACCTAGTCCACTTTAAGCCAAAAATGAATATATGCAGAAATAGGTATCGGTTCGCTGGTCACAACCCTAAACATCGCATCCACACGTCTAATAAGTGATAAGGACACTTTTTAGAAAATCCCAAACCAAAAAAAGTACAAAAATGCCCCCAAATAACCCAAAACGACCCTCCCGGTCTGCTTTAAACCAAAAATGAACATATGCCAAAATAGGTATCGATTCAAAAGTCCTGACCATCAACATCCACATGTCTAATAAGAGATAAGGACACTTTTTAGAAAATACCAAACCTAAAAAAGTACAGAAATGCCCCCGAATAGCTGCAAACAACCCATCCGGTTTGGTTTAAATAAACAATAAACATATGTCGAAATAGGTATCAATTCGAAGGTCACGACCCTCAACATTGCATCCACAAGTCTAATAAGAGATAAGGACATTTTTTAGAAAATCCCAAGCCCTAAAAAGTACAAAAATACCCCCAAATAAACCAAAACTACCAACCCAGAATGGTTTAAACCGAAAATGTACATATGCCAAATTAGGTATCGATTCGAAGGTCATGACCCTCAACACCGCATCCACACCTAATAAGAGATAAGGACACTTTTCACAAAATACCAAACCCAAGAAAATACAAAAATGCCCCCAAATAACCCCAAACGACCCACCTAGTTTGGTTTAAACTGAAAATGAACATATGTCGAAATAGATATCGATTCGAAGATCACGACCCTCAACATCGCATCCACACGTCTAATAAGAGATAATGATATTTTTTAGAAAATCCCAAGCCCAAAAAAGTACAGAAATGCCCCCAAACAACTCCAAACGACCCATCCGGTTTGGTTTAAACTGAAAATGAACATATGTCGAAATAGGTATCGATTCGAAGTCACGATCCTCGACATCGCTTTGGCACGTCTAATCAGAGATTAGGACACTTTTTAGAAAATCACAAACCCAAAAAAGTACAAAAATACCCCCCAAATAACCCCAAACGGCCCACCTTGTCTGGTTTGAACCGGAAATGTACATATGTCGAAATAGGTATCGGTTCGCAGGTCACAACCCTCAACATCGTATCCACATGTCTAAGAAGAGATAAGGACATTTTTTAGAAAATCCCAAGCCCAAAAAAGTACAATAATGCCCCCAAATAACCCCGAACGACCCATCCGGCTTGATTTAAACCGAAAATGAACATATGTCAAAATAGGTATCGGTTCGAAGGTCACGACCCTCAACCTCGCATCCACATGTCTAATAAGAGATAAGGAAATTTTTTAGAAAATCCCAAGAGCCAAAAAGTACAGAAATACCCCCAAATAACCCAAAATGATCCACCCGGTCTGCTTTAAACAAAAAATGAACATATGCCGAAATAGGTACCGATTCGCAGTTCACAACCCTCAACATCGTATCCACCCGTCCAATAAGAGATAAGGACACTTTTTAGAAAATCCCAAGCCAAAAAAAGTACAGAATTGCTCCCAAATAACCCCAAATGACCCACCCGGTCTGGTTTAAACCAAAAATGAACATATGCCGAAATAGATATCGATTCGTAAGTCACAACCCTCAACATCACTTCTACACGTCTATCAAGAGATAAGGACAGTTTTTAGAAAATCCCAAACCCAAAAAAGTACAGAAATGCCTCAAAATAATTCCAAACAACCCACCCGGTCGGGTTCGGACCGAAAATGAACATATGTCAAAATATGTATCGATGCAAAGGTCACGACCCTAAACATCGCATCCACACGTCTAATAAGAGATAAGGACTTTTTTTAGAGAATCCCAAACCCAATAAGTGTAGAAATGCCCCCAAATAACCCCAAACGACAAACCGGGTCTGGTTTCAACCGAAAATGAATATATGTCGAAATAGGTATCGATTCGAAGGTCACGAGCACCAACATCGAATCCACATGTCTAATAAGAGATAAGGACACTTGTAAGAAAATCCCAGGCCCAAAAAAGTACAAAAATGCCCCCAAATGACCCCAAACGACCCACCAAGTCTACTTTAAGCCAAAAATGAACATATGCAGAAATAGGTATCGATTCGATGGTCACAACCCTAAACATCGCATCCACACGTCTAATAAGTGATAAGGACACTTTTTAGAAAATCCCAAACCAAAAAAAGTACAGAAATGCCCCCAAATAACCCCAAACGACCCTCCCAGTCTGGTTTAAACCGAAAATGAACATATGCCAAAATAGGTATCGATTCAAAAGTACTGACCATCAACATCCACATGTCTAATAAGAGATAAGGACACTTTTTAGAAAATACCAAACCTAAAAAAGTACAGAAATGCCCCCAAATAACTTCAAACGACCCATCCGGTTTAGTTTAAACAAAAAATGAACATATGTCGAAATAGGTATCGATCCGAAGGTCACGACCCTCAACACTGCATCCACACATCTAATAAGAGATAAGGACATTTTTTAGAAAATCCCAAGCCCTTAAAAGTACAAAAATACCCCCAAATAAACCCAAACTACCCACCCGGTATGGTTTAAACCGAAAATGAACGTATGCCGAAATAGGTATCAATTCGAAGGTCATGACCCTCAACATCGCATCCACACGTCTAATAAGAGATAAGGACACTTTTCACAAAATACCAAACCCAAGAAAATACAAAAATGCCCCCAAATAACCTCAAACGACCTACCCAGTTTGGTTTAAACTGAAAATGAGCATATGCCGAAATAGGTATCGGTTCGAAGGTCACGACCCTGAACATCGCATCCACACGTCTAATAAGAGATAAGGACAATTTTTAGAAAATGCCAAACCAAAAAAAGTATAGAAATGCACCCAAATAACTCCAAACGACCCACTAGGTTTGGTTCGGACCGAAAATGAACATATATCGAAATACGTACCGATTCGAAGGACAGGACCCTGAACATCCCATCCACACGTCAAATAAGAGATAATGACAATTTTTATAGAATCCCAAACCCAAAAAAGTACATAAATGCCCCCAAATAACCCCAAACGACCCACCCGATCTCGTTTAACCCAAAAATGAACATATGACGAAATAGGGATCGATTCGAAGGTCACGACCATCAACATCGCATCCACATGTCTAATAAGAAATAAGGACACTTTTTAGAGAATCCCAAACCTAAAAAAGTACAGAAATGCTCCCAAATAACCCCAAAAGACCCACCCGGTCTGGTTTAAACCGAAAATGAACATATGCCGAAATAGGTATCAATTCGAAGGTCACGACCCTCAACATCGCCTCCACACGTCTAATAAGAGATAAAGAAACTTTTTCGAAAATACCAAACCCAAAAAACTATAGAAATTCCCCCAAATAACCCCAAACGACCCTCCCGGTCTGGTTTAAATCGAAAATGAACATATGCCGAAATACATATTGATTCGAAGGTCACGATCCTCAACATCCACATGTCTAATTTGAGATAAGGACACTTTTTAGAAATTACCAAACCCAAAAAAATATAAAAATGCCCCCAAATAACCCCAAATGACCCATCCGGTTTGTTTTAAATAAAAAATGTACATATGTCGAAATAGATATCGATTCGAAGATCACGACCCTCAACATCGCATCCACATGTCTAATAAGAGATAAGGACATTTTTTAGAAAATCCCAAGCCCAAAAAAGTACAGAAATGCCCCCAAACAACTCCAAACGACCCATCCGGTTTGGTTTAAACTGAAAATGAACATATGTCAAAATAGGTATCGATTTGAAGTCACGACCCTCAACATCGCTTTGGCACGTCTAATCAGAGTTAGGACACTTTTTAGAAAATCCCAAACCCAAAAAAGTACAAAAATGCCCCCAAATAACCCCAAATGTCCCACCTGGTCTGGTTTGAACCGGAAATGAACATATGTCGAAATAGGTATCGGTTCGCAAGTCACAACCCTCAACATCGTATCCACATGTTTAAGAAAAGATAAGGACATTTTTTAGAAAATCCGAAGCCCAAAAAAGTACAGAAATGCCCCCCAATAACCCCAAACGACCCATCCGGCTTGGTTTAAATAAAAAATGAACATATGTCAAAATAGGTATCGGTTCGAAGGTCACGACCCTCAACATCTCATCCACACGTCTAATAAGAGATAAGGACATTTTTTAGAAAATCCCAAGAGCAAAAAAGTACAGAAATGCCCCCAAATAACCCAAAATGATCCACCCGGTCTGCTTTAAACAAAAAATGAATATATGTGGAAATAGGTACCTATTCACAGTTCACAACCCTCAACATCGTATCCACCCGTCTAATAAGAGATAAGGACACTTTTTAGAAAATCCCAAGCCAAAAAAAGTACAGAATTGCTCCCAAATAACCCCAAATGACCCACCCGGTCTGGTTTAAACAAAAAATGAACATATGCCGAAATAGATATCGATTCGCAAGTCACAACCCTCAACATCACTTCTACACGTCTAACAAGAGATAAGGACAGTTTTTAGAAAATCCCAAACCCAAAAAAGTACAGAAATGCCCCCAAATAATTCCAAAAAACCCACCCGGTCGGGTTCGGACCGAAAATGAACATATGTCAAAATATGTATCAATTCAAAGGTCACGACCCAAAACATTGCATCCACAAGTCTAATAAGAGATAAGGACATTTTTTAGAGAATCCCAAACCCAATAAGTATAGAAATTGCCCCAAATAACCCCAAACGACCCACCGGGTCTGGCTTCAATCGAAAATGAATATATGTCGAAATAGGTATCGATTCGAAGGTCACGACCCAACATCGAATCCACATGTCTAATAAGAGATAAGGATACTTGGAAGAAAATCCCAGGCCCAAAAAGTACAAAATGCCCCCAAATGACCCCAAACGACCCACCTAGTCCACTTTAAGCCAAAAATGAACATATGCAGAAATAGGTATCGATTCGCGATCACAACCCTAAACATAGCATCCAAACGTCTAATAAGTGATAAGGACACTTTTTAGAAAATCCCAAACCAAAAAAAATACAGAAATGCCCCCAAATAACCTCAAACGACCCTCCCGGTCTGGTTTAAACCGAAAATGAACATATGCCAAAATAGGTATCTATTCAAAAGTCCTGACCGTCAACATCCACATCCACATGTCTAATACAAGATAAGGACACTTTTAGAAAATACCAAACCTAAAAATTACGTAGAAATGCCCCGAAATAATCGCAATGACCCATCCGATTTGGTTTAAACCAAAAATGAACATATGTCAAAATAGGTATCGATTTGAAGGTCATGACCCTCAACATTGCATCCACACATCTAATAAGAGATAAGGACATTTTTTTAGAAAATCCCAAGCCCTAAAAAGTACAAAAATAACCCCAAATAAACCCAAACTACCCACCCGGTATGGTTTGAACCAAAATTGAACATATGCCGAAATAGGTATCGATTCGAAGGTCATGCCCTCAACATCGCATCCACACGTGTAATAAGAGATAAGGACACTTTTTACAAATACCAAACCCAAGAAAATACAAAAATGCCCCCAAATAACCCCAAACGACCCACCCAGTTTGCTTTAAACTGAAAATGAACATATGCCAAAATTGGTATCGGTTCGAAGGTCACGACCCTAAACATCGCATCCATACGTCTAATAAGAGATAAGGACAATTTTTAGAAAATGCCAAACCCAAAAAAAGAACAGAAATGCACCCAAATAACTCCAAACGACCCACTAGGTTTGGTTCGGACCGGAAATGAACATATATCGAAATACATACCGATTCGAAGGTCACGACCCTGAACATCCCATCCACATGTCAAATAAGAGATAACGACAATTTTTATAGAATCCCAAACCCAAAAAAGTATAGAAATGCCCCCAAATAACCCCAAACGACCCACCCGGTCTCGTTTAACCCAAAAATGAACATATGACGAAATAGGGATCGATTCGAAGGTCACAACCATCAACATCGCATCCACATGTCTAATAAGAAATAAGGACACTTTCTAGAGAATCCCAAACCAAAAAAAGTACAGAAATGCTCCCAAAAAACCCCAAAAGACCCACCCGATCTGGTTTAAACCGAAAATGAACAAATGCCGAAATAGATATCAATTCGAAGGTCACGACCCTCAAGATCGCCTCCACACGTCTAATAAGAGATAAGGAAACTTTTTAGAAAATACCAAACCCAAAAAACTATAGAAATTCCCCCAAATAACCCCAAAACGACCCTCCCGGTCTAGTTTAAACAAAAAATGAACATATGCCAAAATACGTATTGATTCGAAGGTCACGATCCTCAACATCCACATGTCCAATTTGAGATAAGGACACTTTTTAGAAATTACCAAACCCAAAAATGTATAGAAATGCCCCCAAATAACCCCAAACGACCCATCCGGTTTGTTTTAAACAAAAAATGTACATATGTCAAAATAGATATCGATTCGAAGATCACGACCCTCAACATCGCATCCACACGTCTAATAAGAGATAAGGACATTTTTTAGAAAATCCCAAGCCCAAAAAAATACAGAAATGCCTCCAAACAACTCCAAACGACCCATCCGGTTTGGTTTAAACTGAAAATGAACACATGTCAAAATAGGTATCGATTCGAAGTCACAACCCTCAACATCGCTTCGGCACGTCTAATATGAGATTAGGACACTTTTTAGAAAATCCAAAACCCAAAAAAGTACAAAAATGCCCCCAAATAATCCCAAACGGCCCACCTGGTCTGGTTTGAACCGAAAATGAACATATGTCAAAATAGGTATCGATTCACAAGTCAGAACCCTCAACATCGTATCCACATGTCTAAGAAGAGATAACGACCCTTTTTAGCAAATCCCAAACCCAAAAAAGTAAAGAAATGCACCCAAATAACGCCAAACGACCCACTCGGTCTGGTTCGGACCAGAAATGAACATATGTCGAAATACGTATCGATTCGAAGGTCACGACCCTCAACATCCCATCCACATGTCAAATATGAGATAAGGACACTTTTTATAGGATCCCAAACCCAAAAAAGTACAAAAATGCCCCCAAATAACCCCAAACGACCCATCCGGCTTGGTTTAAATAAAAAATGAACATATGTCAAAATAGGTATCGGTTGAGGTCACGACCTCAACATCTCATCACACGTCTAATAAGAGATAAGGACATTTTTAGAAAATCCAAGAGCAAAAAATACAAAATGCCCCAAATAACCCAAAATGATCCACTCTTTAAACAAAAATGAATATATGTGGAAATAGGTACCTATTCACGTTCACAACCTCAACATAGCATCCACACGTCTAATAAGAGATAAGGACACTTTTTATAGAATCCCAAATCCTAAAAAGTACAGAAATGCTCTCAAATAACCCCAAATGACCCACCCGGTCTGGTTTAAACCAAAAATGAATATAAGCCGAAATAGATATCGATTCGCAAGTCACAACCCTCAACATCACTTCTACACGTCTAACAAGAGATAAGGACAGTTTTTAGAAAATCCCAAACCCAAAAAAGTACAGAAATGCCCCCAAATAATTCCAAACGACCCACCCGGTCGGGTTCGGACCGAAAATGAACATATGTCAAAATATGTATCAAGTCAAAGGTCACGACCCAAAACATTGCATCCACAAGTCTAATAAGAGATAAGGACATTTTTTAGAGAATCCCAAACCCAATAAGTATAGAAATGCCCCCAAATAACCCCAAACGACCCACCGGGTCTGGTTTCAATCGAAAATGAATATATGTCGAAATAGGTATCGATTCGAAGGTCACGACCCCCAACATCGAATCCACATGTCTAATAAGAGATAAGGATACTTGGAAGAAAATCCCAGGCCCAAAAAAGTACAAAATGCCCCCAAATGACCCCAAACGACCCACCTAGTCCACTTTAAGCCAAAAATGAACATATGCAGAAATAGGTATCGATTCGCCAGTCACAACCCTAAACATAGCATCCAAACGTCTAATAAGTGATAAGGACACTTTTTAGAAAATCCCAAACCAAAAAAAGTACAGAAATGCCCCCAAATAACCTCAAACGACCCTCCCGGTCTGGTTTAAACCGAAAATGAACATATGCCAAAATAGGTATCTATTCAAAAGTCCTGACCGTCAACATCCACATGTCTAATACGAGATAAGGACACTTTTTAGAAAATACCAAACCTAAAAAATTACAGAAATGCCCCGAAATAACTGCAAACGACCCATCCGGTTTGGTTTAAACCAAAAATGAACATATGTCAAAATAGGTATCGATTTGAAGGTCATGACCCTCAACATTGCATCCACACATCTAATAAGAGATAAGGACATTTTTTAGAAAATCCCAAGCCCTAAAAAGTACAAAAATACCCCCAAATAAACCCAAACTACCCACCCGGTATGGTTTAAACCAAAATTGAACATATGCCGAAATAGGTATCGATTCGAAGGTCATGCACTCAACATCGCATCCACACGTGTAATAAGAGATAAGGACACTTTTTACAAATACCAAACCCAAGAAAATACAAAAATGCCCCCAAATAACCCCAAACGACCCACCCAGTTTGCTTTAAACTGAAAATGAACATATGCCAAAATTGGTATCGGTTCGAAGGTCACGACCCTAAACATCGCATCCATACGTCTAATAAGAGATAAGGACAACTTTTAGAAAATGCCAAACCCAAAAAAGAACAGAAATGCACCCAAATAACTCCAAACGACCCACTAGGTTTGGTTCGGACCGAAAATGAACATATATCGAAATACATACCGATTCGAAGGTCACGACCCTGAACATCCCATCCACATGTCAAATAAGAGATAACGACAATTTTTATAGAATCCCAAACCCAAAAAAGTATAGAAATGCCCCAAATAACCCCAAACGACCCACCCGGTCTCGTTTAACCCAAAAATGAACATATGACGAAATAGGGATCGATTCGAAGGTCACAACCATCAACATCGCATCCACATGTCTAATAAGAAATAAGGACACTTTCTAGAGAATCCCAAACCAAAAAAAGTACAGAAATGCTCCCAAAAAACCCCAAAAGACCCACCCGATCTGGTTTAAACCGAAAATGAACAAATGCCGAAATAGATATCAATTCGAAGGTCACGACCCTCAAGATCGCCTCCACACGTCTAATAAGAGATAAGGAAACTTTTTAGAAAATACCAAACCCAAAAAACTATAGAAATTCCCCCAAATAACCCCAAAACGACCCTCCCGGTCTAGTTTAAACAAAAAATGAACATATGCCAAAATACGTATTGATTCGAAGGTCACGATCCTCAACATCCACATGTCCAATTTGAGATAAGGACACTTTTTAGAAATTACCAAACCCAAAAATGTATAGAAATGCCCCCAAATAACCCCAAACGACCCATCCGGTTTGTTTTAAACAAAAAATGTACATATGTCAAAATAGATATCGATTCGAAGATCACGACCCTCAACATCGCATCCACACGTCTAATAAGAGATAAGGACATTTTTTAGAAAATCCCAAGCCCAAAAAAATACAGAAATGCCTCCAAACAACTCCAAACGACCCATCCGGTTTGGTTTAAACTGAAAATGAACACATGTCAAAATAGGTATCGATTCGAAGTCACAACCCTCAACATCGCTTCGGCACGTCTAATATGAGATTAGGACACTTTTTAGAAAATCCAAAACCCAAAAAAGTACAAAAATGCCCCCAAATAATCCCAAACGGCCCACCTGGTCTGGTTTGAACCGAAAATGAACATATGTCAAAATAGGTATCGATTCACAAGTCAGAACCCTCAACATCGTATCCACATGTCTAAGAAGAGATAATGACCCTTTTTAGCAAATCCCAAACCCAAAAAAGTAAAGAAATGCACCCAAATAACGCCAAACAACCCACTCGGTCTGGTTCGGACCAGAAATGAACATATGTCGAAATACGTATCGATTCGAAGGTCACGACCCTCAACATCCCATCCACATGTCAAATATGAGATAAGGACACTTTTTATAGGATCCCAAACCCAAAAAAGTACAAAAATGCCCCCAAATAACCCCAAACGACCCACCCGATATCGTTTAGACAAAAAATGAACATATGACGAAATAGGTATCGATTCGAAGGTCACGACCATCAACATTGCATCCACACGTCTAATAAGAGATAAGGACACTTTTTATAGAATCCCAAATCCTAAAAAGTACAGAAATGCTCTCAAATAACCCCAAATGACCCACCCGGTCTGGTTTAAACCAAAAATGAATATAAGCCGAAATAGATATCGATTCGCAAGTCACAACCCTCAACATCACTTCTACACGTCTAACAAGAGATAAGGACAGTTTTTAGAAAATCCCAAACCCAAAAAAGTACAGAAATGCCCCCAAATAATTCCAAACGACCCACCCGATCGGGTTTGGACCGAAAATGAACATATGTCCAAATATGTATCGATTCGAAGGTCACGACCCTAAACATCGGATCCACACGTCTAATATGAGATGAGGACTTTTTTTAGAGAATCCCAAACCCAATAAGTACAGAAATGCCCACAAATAACCCCAAACAACCCACTGGGTCTGGTTTCAACCGAAAATGAATATTTGTCGAAATAGGTATCGATTCGAAGGTCACGACCCCCAACATCGAATCCACTTGTCTAATAAGAGATAAGGACACTTGTAAGAAAACCCCAGGCCCAAAAAAGTACAAAAATGCCCCCAAATGACCCCAAACGACCCACCTAGTCCACTTTAAGCCAAAAATGAACATATGCAGAAATAGGTATCGATTCGCTGGTCACAACCCTAAACATTGCATCCACATGTCTAATTAGTGATAAGGACACTTTTTAGAAAATCCCAAACCAAAAAAAGTACAG
The DNA here is from genome assembly GCF_018873765.1 of Telopea speciosissima. Taxonomy (NCBI): domain Eukaryota; kingdom Viridiplantae; phylum Streptophyta; class Magnoliopsida; order Proteales; family Proteaceae; genus Telopea; species Telopea speciosissima. The sequence goes on from NW_025317409.1 coordinate 28,816, forward strand.
AAATGCCCCCAAATAACCCAAAACGACCCTCTCGGTCTGCTTTAAACCAAAAATGAACATATGCCAAAATAGGTATCGATTCAAAAGTCCTGACCGTCAACATCCACATGTCTAATAAGAGATAAGGACACTTTTTAGAAAATACCAAACCTAAAAAAGTACAAAAATGCCCCCGAATAACTGCAAACGACCCATCCGATTTGGTTTAAACAAAAAATGAACATATGTCGAAATAGGTATCGATTCGAAGGTCACGACCCTCAACATTGCATCCACAAGTCTAATAAGAGATAAGGACATTTTTTAGAAAATCCCAAGCCCTAAAAAGTACAAAAATATCCCCAAATAAACCCAAACTACCCACCCGGTATGGTTTAAACCGAAAATGAACATATGCCAAAATAGGTATCGATTCGAAGGTCATGACCCTCAACATCACATCCACACGTCTAATAAGAGATAAGGACACTTTTCACAAAATACCAAACCCAAGAAAATACAAAAATGCCCCCAAATAACCCCAAACGACCCACCCAGTTTGGTTTAAACTGAAAATGAACATATGTCGAAATAGATATCGATTCGAAGATCACGACCCTCAACATCGTATCCACACGTCTAATAAGAGATAATGACATTTTTTAGAAAATCCCAAGCCCAAAAAAGTACAGAAATGCCCCCAAACAACTCCAAACGACCCATCCGATTTGGTTTAAACTGAAAATGAACATATGTCGAAATAGGTATCGATTCGAAGTCACGACCCTCAACATCGCTTTGGCACGTCTAATCAGAGATTAGGACACTTTTTAGAAAATCCAAAACCCAAAAAAGTACAAAAATGCCCCTAAATAACCCCAAACGGCCCACCTGGTCTGGTTTGAACCGAAAATGAACATATGTCGAAATAGGTATCAGTTCGCAGGTCACAACCCTCAACATCGTATCCACATGTTTAAGAAGAGCTAAGGACATTTTTTAGAAAATCCCAAGCCCAAAAAAGTACAGAAATGCCCCCAAATAACCCCAAACGACCCATCCGGCTTGGTTTAAACCGAAAATGAACATATGTCAAAATAGGTATCGGTTTGAAGGTCACGACCCTCAACATCGCATCCACACGTCTAATAAGAGATAAGGAAATTTTTTAGAAAATCCCAAGAGCAAAAAAGTACAGAAATGCCCCCAAATAACCCAAAATGATCCACTCGGTCTGCTTTAAACAAAAAATGAACATATGCCGAAATAGGTACCGATTCGCAGTTCACAACCCTCAATATCATATCCACCCGTCTAATAAGAGATAAGGACACTTTTTAGAAAATCCCAAGCCAAAAAAAGTACAGAATTGCTCCCAAATAACCCCAAATGACCCACCCGGTCTGGTTTAAACCAAAAATGAACATATGCCGAAATAGATATCGATTCGCAAGTCAAAACCCTCAACATCACTTCTACACGTCTATCAAGAGATAAGGACATTTTTTAGAAAATCCCAAACCCAAAAAAGTACAGAAATGCCCCCAAATAATTCCAAACAACCCACCCGGTCGGGTTCGGACCGAAAATGAACATATGTCAAAATATGTATCGATTCAAAGGTCACGACCCTAAACATCGCATCCACACGTCTAATAAGAGATAAGGACTTTTTTTAGAGAATCCCAAACCCAATAAGTATAGAAATGCCCCCAAATAACCCCAAACGACCCACCGGGTCTGGTTTCAACCGAAAATGAATATATGTCAAAATAGGTATCGATTCGAAGGACACGACCCCCAACATCGAATCCACATGTCTAATAAGAGATAAGGACACTTGTAAGAAAATCCCAGGCCCAAAAAAGTACAAAAATGCCCCCAAATGACCCCAAACAACCCACCTAGTCCACTTTAAGCCAAAAATGAATATATGCAGAAATAGGTATCGATTCGCTGGTGACAACCCTAAACATCGCATCCACACGTCTAATAAGTGATAAGAACACTTTTTAGAAAATCCCAAACCAAAAAAAGTACAGAAATGCCCCCAAATAACCCCAAACAACCCTCTCGTTCTGGTTTAAACCGAAAATGAACATATGCCAAAATAGGTATCGATTCAAAAGTCCTGACCGTCAACATCCACATGTCTAATAAGAGATAAGGACACTTTTTAGAAAATACCCAACCTAAAAAAGTACAGAAATGCCCCCAAATAACCCCAAACAACCCCCCCGGCTTGGTTTAAATCGAAAATGAACATATGTCAAAATAGGTATCGGTTCGAAGGTCACGATCCTCAACATGTCTAAGAAGAGATAACGACACTTTTTAGCAAATCCCAAACCCAAAAAAGTAAAGAAATGCACCCAAATAACGCCAAACGACCCACTCGGTCTGGTTCGGACCAGAAATGAACATATGTCGAAATATGTATCGATTCGAAGGTCACGACCCTCAACATCCCATCCACACGTCAAATATGAGATAAGGACAATTTTTATAGAATCCCAAACCCAAAAAAGTACAAAAATGCCCCGAAATAACCCCAAACGACCCACCCGGTATCGTTTAGACCAAAAATGACCCTCCCGGTCTGCTTTAAACCGAAAATGAACATATATACCAAAATAGGTATCGATTCAAAAGTCCTGACCGTCAACATCCACCTGTCTAATAAGAGATAAGGACACTTTTTAGAAAATACCAAACCTAAAAAAGTACAGAAATGCCCCCGAATAACTGCAAACGACCCATCTGGTTTGGTTTAAACCAAAAATGAACATATGTCGAAATAGGTATCGATTCGAAGGTCACGACCCTCAACATTGCATCCACACGTCTAATAAGAGATAAGGACATTTTTTAGAAAATCCCAAGCCCTAAAAAGTACAAAAATACCCCCAAATAAACCCAAACTACCCACCCGGTATGGTTTGAACCAAAAATAAACATATGCCAAAATAGGTATCGATTCGAAGGTCATGACCCTCAACATCGCATCCACAAGTCTAATAAGAGATAAGGACACTTTTCACAAAATACCAAACCCAAGAAAATACAAAAATGCCCCCAAATAACCCCAAACGACCCACCTAGTTTGGTTTAAACTGAAAAAGAACTTATGTCGAAATAGGTATCGATTCAAAGGTCACGGCCCTCAACATCGCATCCACATGTCTAATAAGAGATAAGGACACTTTTTAAAAAACACCAAGCCCAAAAAAGTATAAAAATGCCCCAAAATAACCCCAAACCACCGACCCGGTCTGGTTTAAATCGAAAATGAACATATTCCGAAATAGGTATCGATTCGAAGGTCACGACCCTCAACATCGCATCCACATGTCTAATAAGAGATAAGGACACTTTTTAGAAAATACCTAACCCAAAAAAGTATAGAAATGCCCCCAGATAACCCCAAAGGACCCACCTGGTCTGGTTTAAACCGAAAAAGAACATATGCTAAAATAGGTATCGATTCGAAGGTCACGACCCTCAACATCGCATCCACACGTCTAATAAGAGATAAGGACATTTTTTAGAAAATCCCAAGCCCAAAAAAGTACAGAAATGCTCCCAAATAACCCTAAACGACCCATCCGGCTTGGTTTAAACCGAAAATGAACATATGTCAAAATAGGTATCGGTTCGAAGGTCACGACCCTCGACATCGCATCCACACGTCTAATAAGAGATAAGGACATTTTTTAGAAAATCCCAAGAGCAAAAAAGTACAGAAATGCCCCCAAATAACCCAAAATGATCCACCCGGTCTGCTTTAAACAAAAAATGAACATATGCCAAAATAGGTACCGATTCGCAGTTCACAACCCTCAACATCGTATCCACCCATCTAATAAGAGATAAGGACACTTTTTAGGAAATCCCAAGCCAAAAAAAGTACAGAATTGCTCCCAAATAACCCCAAACGACGCACACGGTCTGGTTTAAATCATAAATGTACATATGCCCAAATCGGTATCGATTCGAAGGTCATGACCCTCAACAACGTATCCACATGTCTAATAAGAGATAAGGACACTTTTTAGAAAATACCAAACCCAAAAAGTACAGAAATGCCCCCTTATAACCCCAAACGACCCACCCGATTTGGTTTAAACCGAAAATGAATATATGTTGAAATAGGTATCAATTCGGAGGTCACGACCCTCAACATCGCATCCACACGTCAAATAAGAGATAATGACACTTTTTAGAAAATACCAAACCCATAAAAGTACAAAAATGCCCCCAAATAACCCTAAATGACCCACCCGGTCTGGTTTAAACCAAAAATGAACATATGCAAAAGTAGGTATCAATTCAAAGGTCACGACCCTTAACATCGTATCCACATGTCTAATTGGAGATAAGGACACTTTTTAGAAAATACCAAACCCAAAAAATTTCAGAAATGCCCTTAAATAACCCCAAACGACCCCCCGGTCTGGTTTAAACAAAAAATGAAAATATATCAAAATAGCTATCGATTCGAAGGTCACGACACTCAACATCTTATCCACACGTCTAATAATAGCTAAGAGACTTATTTGAAAACACCATGCCCAAAAAAAGTACAGAAATTGTTAAATCCGTTCCCAAAACCCAGTTTAAAACGCGATCTGACCACCGGTCTGGTTTGAACCTTTTGTGTAGAACCGGGAGTGGAGTACGCTTGTGAACTGTGGGTCATAATACTCAAGCCATCACACAAGATTGTCGATCGCAAAACAGGGGAAGTCCTCGAGGAAAGATCCACTGTCAGAGACAGGGGAAAAATCATCCACGAAAGCATATTCTTGGAATTCCCTTATGATAGGGATCCGCAGGGCCCGCACTTGAATCACCCTTATCCACTTAGCATTGACTGGGAGTAAGTCACTATCCGAATAATTCATGCCTATGCATGACCATTAATAAGTATAAGAACTAGAATGGGCTTGGGCTTGGGCTTAGGAGCTTAACCTCTTTCTATTTGTAACTAGAACTTAGGACATGGGCCATGGGCCCAAGTGGATCCAATGGTCCAATGCCTTAAACTAGACCTTGGGCTTATACCTAACCAAACAAGCTCCTAAGCAAATGGACCTAAGGACTTGAGACTAACCAAACAAGACCTAATGCCTAGATGGGTTATACCCAAAACTACTATTCACCTCACATTACAATCCTAAATCGTGGAGAGGAGAGGAGAAAAAGAAAGAAGAAGAGGAGAAGAAGAAAGAAGAAGAAGAAAGAAGAAGAAAGAAGAAGAGGAAGAAGGAAGGAGAAGGGAGAAGTATGGTGGAGCACAATCTATCATCATCAACCCTTGGTGAGTCTCTTTCTCTCTCTCTCTCTCTCTCTCTTCATCTCTCTTTCCCTAATTCTATTACCTAGAGTTTGAATCGGTTGAGCACACCTTGAGTGCTCCATCTACTCAATTAGAAGAGCCATTAATGGCAAATCCTTGATGCTTAACTATGAAGAACCTAATCCTACCTTAAACTCATTCACCCTTCTCCATTTATGAACCCTAAGTTGGGGATTTACCTCCATTTATGGGTTTCACCAACCCTCATGGAAGACCGTAGATGTGCGGTTTGAGGGGTGTTAAATAACATTGATTAAAGACACTTCCAAACCCAATACCCAAACCTATGAGTTCCCTTCCCATGTGTATTTTAATGGAGGAAAACCCAATCAATCGATCATTGGGTTTACAAACCCATGTTGGGGGTGTGCTATGGCACCTTGATTGAGTTGTTTTCATGGCCAAAGAGACCTCTAAAAACCCCTAAGAATACCCCATTTTACCCCAAGGTAAAACCATTCTCAGAATGGCATGAACAACAAGACTGGCACATGGACAGGCACATGCAAGTGCCTGTCCCTGAGAAACTAGATCTGTCGGTGGGAAGTCCGAGAGGGACAGGCACATGGACAGGCACATGCAAGTGCCAGTCCCTGAGAAACTAGATCTGCCAGTGGGAAGTCTGAGAGGGATAGGCACATGCAAGTGCCAGTCCCTGAGAAACTAGATCTGCCGGTCCCTGAGAGGGACAGACACATGGACAGGCACATGCAAGTGCCAGTCCCTGAGAACCTAGATCTGCCGGTGGAAAGTCCGAGAGGGACAGGCACATGGACAGGCACATGATATAGCCTTGCTGTATGTGCCGGTCCCCTATTTTAGCCTTGTTTGATAACTTATGGGGCCCAACTCTTCTAGCCCTAAGGCACTAATCTCTCCCCATGTTGTACACTCTCTTTAGGTTGACTGACCCGGCTCGGGGGCGTATTAGTACGTGGGATAGTGTACTTGGCATCGAACGCGGATTTGAAGAACTCCGTACTGACGATTGACTGAGAATGAAGGTGAGTGAGTTAAGCAAACGTCTTAATTTATAGAATGTTTGTGTGTCATGTCTTGCGAATGCCATTCATGCATGTGTGCTATAATATATAATTATTGGTAAGATATAGGACGTTATAAATGTTTAGATGTTGATAGGACTTAACATTCTAGTCTTGCGATATTATTTATTTTATTGCACTATGGTGGGAATGGTATTGGATTTAGTTATGGGACTCGGGTGCCAGTTGGTGCTGGACCTGGGGATTCCATAATATGGACTCACTCATGGCATGTAGATCTAGGGCTTCAAAAGCGGGATCCAAGTGCCGGTGGGTGCTGGGCTTGAGATTGTCGTACTTGAAATTGTATTAGAGTTGTCCATTGCATTAGGTGGAAACGGGATGGTGACCGACCGACTGCCTTCGGTATTCACATCTCGTACTTATATACGTACGTATGGGCTAGAGGGGAGAGAGGATAGCCGGCCGACCGTATTTTGATATCTATGGACTCGGCCTCTGGCCTATGCACATGCATACCTCACTCATACAATAGGTGAATACTGGCTAGGATAAATATTTACCCAGTACTATGACCCTTACTGACAGGGGGTTAGGTGTCGGTCAAATCCATGGGTTCCGACCGTTATTCGGGTATACCCACCCGGGAAGTTCGGACACCAACCGTATTTTGGGCCGAACGCCAGGACGGGATTTGACTTGGGGATTTGCGTATATTTCTTGGTGGAGACCGGTACGGCAGGCTTCCAACGCAACTCGGGTTTATCATCGCCGGTATACCATCCATTTATGGTACCGATGTCGGGGATGCTACCTAAGGTGTTGCTATAGTACTATAGCTGACTTAGTTGTGTGTTAGGTGGATAACAATAAAACTATACATCATCATTCATTCATGTAGCATGATTATAAATTGTATGTGATGTACGGTCTACCTTGGTGGTATGGGACACCATGGTATCCGTCCATCATGTATGGTTTGCAGTCAACCCCATTCATTATTATTATTGTGTATGCTTGTGTGGCTTAGCCACTCATTGGGCTCAGTTGGAGCTCACCCCTCGAGGAAACATATTTTTAGTTGATGCAGGTACATTCGAGCAGGACGGTGCGGAGTTCAAGACTCCTGAAGAAGGTCATGAAGAGTGGTGGACTCCGGAGTATGAGGATCATGTACCGGAGTGCTACTATGAGATGTGTTCCACGAAGGAACAGTGATTCTTGGCTGGTGGCCATCTTTTGTTACACTTTGATAAACTATCTTCTGATTCAAATGTGTATTCTTTTTATTCCTTTCTTGATAAGTGTATTTATTATACAGTGATAATACATAGATCCTGATTAGAACGAATTGTACTTGAAGGGGTAAACTTGAATAGACAATATTTTATATGCTATCACCTAGCTTCTGCTAACTCTGGTGTTATTAATATTAATCCTTTCTTTTTTACCTATCATTTATCGTTGTGAATGAGTTAGTCTTGGGTACTGCATCAGTAATTCTGGTGGTTGGAGAGCGTAGTTGTATGCTTCGGTTGCATTTCCCGTGGTTCAGGGATGGGGGTGTAACAGAAATAGCCCCAAATAACACCAAACACCCCACCTGGTCTGGTTTAAACCGAAAATGAAAATATGCCGAAATAGGTATCGATTCGAATGTCACGACCCTGAACATTGAATCCACACTTCTAATAAGAGATAATGACAATTTTTAGAAAATACCAAACCCAAAAAAGTACAGAAATGCCCCCAAATAACCCCAAACGACCCATCCGATTTGGATTGAATCGAAAATGAACATATGTCAAAATAGGTATCGATTCGAAGGTCACGATCCTCAACATCGCATCCACACGTCTAATAAGAGATAAGGACATTTTCTAGAGATTCCCAAGCCCAAAAAAGTACAGAAATGCCCCCAAATAACCCTTAACGACTCACTTGGTTTGGTTTAAACCGAAAATAAACATATGTCGAAATAGGTATCGATTCGAAGGTCACGACCTTCAACATCGCATCCACACCTCTAATAAGAGATAAGGACACTTTTTATGAAACACCAAGCCCAAAAAAGTTCAGAAATGCCCCCAAATAACCTAAACAACCAACCCGATCGGGTTTAAAAAAAAAATGAACATATGCCGAAATAGGTATCGATTCGAAGGTCACGAGCCCCAACATCGCATCCACACGTCTAATAAGAGAGATAAGGACATTTTTTAGAAAATACCAAACCTAAAAAAGTATAGAAATGCCCCCAAATAACCCCAAACGACCCACCTAATCTAGTTTAAACAAAAAATGAACATATGCCGAAATAGGTACCGATTCGCAGGTCACAACCCTCAACATCGTATCCACATGTCTAATAAGAGATAAGGACACTTTTTAGGAAATCCCAAGCCCAAAAAAGTGTAGAAATGCCCCCACATAACCCCAAACGACCCACACAGTCTGGTTGAAATCGAAAATGAACATGTGCCAAAATAGGTATCGATTCAAATGTCATGGCCCTCAACAATGCATCCACATGTCTAATAAGAGAGAAGGACACTTTTTAGAAAATACCAAACCCAACAAAGTACAGAAATGCCCCCTTATAACCCCAAACGACTCACCCGGTCTGGTTCAAACCGAGAATGAACATATGCAAAAATTGGTATCGATTCGAAGGTCACGACCCTCAACATCGCATCCAAACGTCGTATAAGAGATAAGGACACTTTTTAGAAAACATTAAACCCATAAAATTATAGAAATGCCCCCAAATAACCCCAAATGACCCACCCGGTCTGATTTAAACTGAAAATGAACATATGCCAAAATAGGTATCGATTCAAAGATCACGACTCTGAACATCGCACCCACACGTCTAATAAGAGATAAGGACAATTTTTAGAAAATACGAAACCCAAAAAAGTACAGAAATGCCCCTAAATAACCCCAAACGATCAACCCAGTATAATTTAAGCCAAAAATGAACATATGTTGAAATAGGTATCGATTCAAAGTCACGACCCTCAACATCGCTTCCGCGAGTCTAATAAGAGATAAGGACACTTTTAGAAAACACCAAGCCAAAAAAGTACAGAAATGCCCTCAATAATTCCAAACGATCTACCCGGTCTGGTTTAAACCAAAAATGAACATATGCCGAAATAGGTATCGATTCGAAGGTCCCGACCCTCAACATCGCATCCACACGTCTAATAACAGAGGTAAGGACAGTTTTTAGAAAATAACAAAACCAAAAAAGTATAGAAATGCCCCCAAATAACCCCAAACGACCCACCCGGTTTGGTTTAAATCGAAAAAGAACGTCTGCCAAAATAGGTATAGATTCGAAGGTCACGACCCTCAACATCGTATCCACACGTCAAATAGGAGATAAGGACACTTTTTAGAAAATACAAAATGCAAAAAGTATAGAAATGCCCCCAAATAACCCCAAATGGCCCACCCGGTCTGATTTAAATAGAAAATCAACATATGTCAAAATAGGTATCGATTCTAAGGTCACGACACCCAACATCGCATCCACACGTCTAATAATAGGTAAGGACACTTATTAGAAAACACCAACTCCAAAAAAGTATAGAAATAACCCTAAATAACACCAAACGACCCACCTGGTCTGGTTTAAATCGAAAATGAAAATATGCCGAAATAGGTATCGATTCGAAGGTCACGACCCCGAACATCGCATCCACACGTCTAATAAGAGATAAGGACAATTTTTAGAAAATGCCAAATCCAAAAAAGTAAAGAAATGCCCCCAAATAACCCCAAACGATCAACCCAGTCTTGTTTAAATAAAAAATGAACATATATCGAAATAGGTATCGATTCGAAGGTCACGACCCTCAATATCGCATCCACACATCTAATAAGAGATAATGACACTTTTTAGAGAATCCCAAACCCAAAAAAGCATAGAAATGCCCCCATATAACCCCAAACGACCCACCCGATCCGGTTTAAACCAAAAATGAACATATGCCAAAATAGGTATCGATTCAAAGGTCACGACCCTCGACATCGCATCCACACGTCAAATAAGAGATAAGGACACTTTTTAGAAAATACCAAAACCAAAAAAGTATAGAAATACCCATAAATTACCCCAAACGATCAGCCCTGTCTTGTTTAAATCGAAAATGAACATATGTCAAAATAGATATCAATTCGAAGTCACGACCCTCAACATCGCTTCCGCACATCTAATCAGAGATAAGGACACTTTTTAGAAAATCCCAAGCCTAAAAAAGTACAGAAATGCCCTCAAATAACCCCAAACGACATACCCGGTCTGGTTTAAAACAAAAATGAACATATGCCGAAATAGGTACCAATTCGCAGGTCACAACCCTCAACATCGCATCCACACGTCTAGTAAGAGATAAGGACACTTTTTAGAAAATCTAAAACCCAAAAAAGTCCAGAAATGCCCCCAAATGACACCAAAAGACCCACCCGGTCTGGTTTAAATCGAAAATGAACATATGCCGAAATAGGTATGGATTCGACGGTCACAAACCTCAACATCGAATCCACACTTGTAATAAGAGATAATGACACTTCTTATAGAATCCCACACCAAAAAAGTACAGAAATGCCCCCAAATAACCCCAAACGACCTACCCGGTCTGGTTTAAATAAAAAATGAACATATGCCAAAATAGGTATCGATTCGAAGGTCACGACCCTCAACATCGCCTTCACACGTCAAATAGGAGATAAGGACACTTTTTAGAAAATACCAAACGCAAAAAGTATAGAAATGCCCCCAAATAACCCCAAATGACCTACCCGGTCTGATTTAAATAGAAAATCAACATATGTCAAAATAGGTATCGATTCTAAGGTCACGACACCCAACATCGCATCCACACGTCTAATAATAGGTAAGGACACTTATTAGAAAACACCAACTCCAAAAAAGTATAGAAATAACCCTAAATAACACCAAATGACCCACCTGGTCTGGTTTAAATCGAAAATGAAAATATGCCGAAATAGGTATCGATTCGAAGGTCACGACCCCGAACATCGCATCCACACGTCTAATAAGAGATAAGGACAATTTTTAGAAAATGCCAAATCCAAAAAAGTAAAGAAATGCCCCCAAATAACCCCAAACGATCAACCCAGTCTTGTTTAAATAAAAAATGAACATATATCGAAATAGGTATCGATTCGAAGGTCACGACCCTCAATATCGCATCCACACATCTAATAAGAGATAAGGACACTTTTTAGAGAATCCCAAACCCAAAAAAGCATAGAAATGCCCCCATATAACCCCAAACGACCCACCCGATCCGGTTTAAACCAAAAATGAACATATGCCAAAATAGGTATCGATTCAAAGGTCACGACCCTCGACATCGCATCCACACGTCAAATAAGAGATAAGGACACTTTTTAGAAAATACCAAAACCAAAAAAGTATAGAAATACCCATAAATTACCCCAAACGATCAGCCCTGTCTTGTTTAAACCGAAAATGAACATATGTCGAAATAGATTTCAATTCGAAGTCACGACCCTCAACATCGCTTCCGCACATCTAATCAGAGATAAGGACACTTTTTAGAAAATCCCAAGCCTAAAAAAGTACAGAAATGCCCTCAAATAACCCCAAACGACATACCCAGTCTGGTTTAAAACAAAAATGAACATATGCCGAAATAGGTACCAATTCGCAGGTCACAACCCTCAACATCGTATCCACTCGTCTAGTAAGAGATAAGGACACTTTTTAGAAAATCTTAAACCCAAAAAAGTCCAGAAATGCCCCCAAATGACACCAAACGACCCACCCGGTCTGGTTTAAATCGAAAATGAACATATGCCGAAATAGGTATGGATTCGACGGTCACAAACCTCAACATCGAATCCACACTTGTAATAAGAGATAATGACACTTCTTATAGAATCCCACACCAAAAAAGTACAGAAATGCCCCCAAATAACCCCAAACGATCTACCCGGTCTGGTTTAAATAAAAAATGAACATATGCCAAAATAGGTATCGATTCGAAGGTCACGACCCTCAACATCGCCTTCACACGTCAAATAGGAGATAAGGACACTTTTTAGAAAATACCAAACGCAAAAAGTGTAGAAATGCCCCCAAATAACCCCAAATGACCCACCCGGTCTGATTTAAATAGAAAATCAACATATGTCAAAATAGGTATCGATTCTAAGGTCACGACACCCAACATCGCATCCACACGTCTAATAATAGGTAAGGACACTTATTAGAAAACACCAACCCCAAAAAAGTATAGAAATAACCCCAAATAACACCAAACGACCCATCTGGTCTGGTTTAAATCGAAAATGAAAATATGCCAAAATAGGTATCGATTCGAAGGTCACGACCCCGAACATCGCATCCACACGTCTAATAAGAGATAAGGACAATTTTTAGAAAATGCCAAATCCAAAAAAGTAAAGAAATGCCCCCAAATAACCCCAAACGATCAACCCAGTCTTGTTTAAATCGAAAATGAACATATGTCGAAATAGGTATCAATTCGAAGTCACGACCCTCAACATCGCTTCCGCACATCTAATCAGAGATAAGGACACTTTTTAGAAAATCCCAAGCCTAAAAAAGTACAGAAATGCCCTCAAATAACCACAAACGACATACCCGGTCTGGTTTAAAACAAAAATGAACATATGCCGAAATAGGTACCGATTCGCAGGTCACAACCCTCAACATCGTATCCACACGTCTAGTAAGAGATAAGGACACTTTTCAGAAAATCTTAAACCCAAAAAAGTCCAGAAATGCCCCCAAATGACCCCAAATGACCCACCCGGTCTGGTTTAAATAAAAAATGAATATATGCCGAAATAGGTATCGATTCGACGGTCACAAACCTCAACATCGCATCTACATGTGTAATAAGAGATAATGACACTTATAGAATCCCAAACCAAAAAAATACAGAAATGCCCCCAAATAACCCCAAACGACCCACCCGATCCGGTTTAAACCGAAAATGAACATATGCCAAAATAGGTATCGATTCAAAGGTGACGACCCTCGACATCTCATCCACACGTCAAATAAGAGATAAGGACACTTTTTAGAAAATACCAAAACCAAAAAAGTACAGAAATACCCCCAAATTACCCCAAACGATCAGCCCTGTCTTGTTTAAACCGAAAATGAACATATGTCAAAATAGGTATCAATTCGAAGTCACGACCCTCAACATCGCTTTCGCACATCTAATCAGAGATAAGGACACTTTTTAGAAAATCCCAAGCCTAAAAAAGTACAGAAATGCCCTCAAATAAGCCCAAACGACATACCCGATCTAGTTTAAAACAAAAATGAACATATGCCGAAATAGGTACCGATTCGTAGGTCACAACCCTCAACATTGTATCCACACGTCTAGTAAGAGATAAGGATACTTTTCAAAAAACCTTAAACCCAAAAAAGTCCAGAAATGCCCCCAAATGACCCCAAACGACCCACCCGGTCTGGTTTAAATAAAAAATGAACATATGCCAAAATAGGTATCGATTCGACGGTCACAAACCTCAACATCGCATCCACACGTGTAATAAGGGATAATGACACTTCTTATAGAATCCCAAACCAAAAAAATACAGAAATGCCCCCAAATAACCCCAAACGACCCACCCGGTCTGGTTTAAATAAAAAATGAACATATGCCAAAATAGGTATCGATTCGAAGGTCATGACCCTCAACATCGCCTCCACACGTCTAATAAGACATAAGGACACGCTTCAAAAAATACCAAGCCCAAAAAAGTATAGAAATGCCCCCAAATAATCCCAAACGACCCTCCCAGTCTGGTTTAAACCGAAAATGAACATAGGCTGAAATAGGTATTGATTCGAAGGTCACGACCCTCAACATCCACATGTCTAATAAGAGATAAGGACACTTTTAAAAAAATACCAAACCCAAAAAAGTACAGAAATGCCCCCAAATAACCCTAAACGACCCATCCGGTTTGGTTTAAACCAAAAAGGAACATATGTTGAAAAAGGTATAGATTCGAAGGTCAAGACCCTTAACGTTGTATCCACACGTCTAATAAGGGATAAGGACACTTTTGAGAAAATCCAAAGCCCCAAAAAGTACAGAAATGCCCCCAAATAACTCCTAACGACCCACCCGGTCCGGTTTAAATAAAAAATGAACATATGCAGAAATAGGTATCGCTTCAAAGGTCACGACCCTCAACATTGCATCCACATGTCTAATAAGAGATAAGGACACTTTTGAGAAAATCCCAAGCCCAAAAAAGTAAAGAAATGCCCCCAAATAACCCCAAACAACCCACCCGGTCCAGTTTAAATCGAAAATGAACATATGCCAAAATAGGTATCGATTCGAAGGTCACGACCGTAAACATCGCATCCACACGTTTAATAAGGGATAAGGACACTTTTTAGAAAACACCAAGCCCAAAAAAGTACAGAAATAACCCCAAATAACACCAAACGGCCCACCTGATCTGGTTTAAACCGAAAATGAACATATGCCGAAATAGGTATCGATTCGAAGGTCACGACCCTGAACACCGCATCCACACGTCTAATAAGAGATAAGGACACTCTTTAGAAATTACCAAACCCAAAATAGTACTGAAATGTCCCCAAATAACCCCAAACGATCAACCCGGTCTTGTTTAAACAAAAAATGAACATATGTCGAAATAGGTATCGATTCAAAGTCACGACCCTCAATATTGCTTCTGCACATCTAATCAGAGATAAGGACACTTTTTAGAAAATCCCAAACCCAAAAAAGTACAGAAATGCCCCCAAATAACCCCAAACGGCCCACCTGGTCTGGTTTGAACTTTAAATGAACATATGTCAAAATATGTATTGGTTCGCAGGTCAGCACCCTCAACATCGCATTCACACATCTAACAAGTGATAAGAACACTCTTTAGAAAGTCCCAAACCCAAAAAAGTGGAGAAATGCACCCAAATAACTCCAAATGACCCACTCGGTCTGGTTCGGACCAAAAATCAACATATGTCGAAATGCATATCGATTCGAAGGTCACGATCCTCAACATCGCATCCACACATCTAATAATAGATAAGGACACATTTTATAATACACCAAGCCCAAAAAAGTACAGAAATAACCCCAAATAATGCCAAACGACCCACCCGGTCTGGTTTAAATCGAAAATGAACATATGCCAAAATATGTATCGATTCGAGAGTCACGACCCTGAACATCTCATCCACACGTCTAATAAGAGATAAGGACACTTTTTAGAAAATACCAAACCCAAAATATTATAGAAATGCCCCCAAATAACCCCAAACGATCAACCTGGTCTTGTTTAAATCGAAAATGAACATATGCCAAAATAGGTATCGATTTGAAGTCACGACCCTCAACATCGCTTCTGCACTTCTAATTAGAGATAAGGACACTTTTTAGAAAATCCCAAACCCAAAAAAGTACAAAAATGCCCCCAAATAACCCTAAACATCCCACCTGGTCTGGTTTGAACCAAAAATGAACATATGTCGAAATAGGTATCGGTTCGTAGGTCACAACCCTCAACATCGCATCCACACGTCTAACAAGAGATAAGGACACTCTTTAGAAAATCCCAAACCCACAAAAGTACAGAAATGCACCCAAATAACTCCAAACAACCCACCAGGTCTGGTTCGGACTGGAAATGAACATATGTCGAAATATGTATCGATTCGAAGGTCATGACCCTCAACATCGCATCCACATATCTAATAAGAGATAAGGACACTTTTTAGAGAATCCCAAACCCAAAAAAGTACGAAAATGCCCCCAAATAACCAAACGACCCACCCGGTCTGGTTTGAACCAAAAATGAACGTATGTCGATATAGGTATCGATTCGAAGGCCACGACTCTCAACATCGCATCCACACATCTAATAAGAGATAAGGACACTTTTCAAAAAATCCCAAGCCCAAAAAAGGTATAGAAATGCCCCCAAATAACCCCAAACGACCCACCCGGTCTGGTGTAAACCAAAAATGAACATATGCCGAAATAGGTACCGATTCGCAGGTCACAATCCCCAACATTGTATCCACACGTCTAATAAGAGATAAGGACACGTTTTAGAAAATCCCAAACCCAAAAAAGTATGGAAATGCGCCCAAATAACCCAAAACGCCCCACCCGGTCTGGTTTAAATCGAAAATGAAGATATTTGAAATAGGTATCGATTCGATGGTCACGACCCTCAACGTCGCATCCACATGTCTAATAAGTGATAATGACACTTTTTATAGAATCCCAAACCCTAAAAAGTACAGAAATGCCCCCAAAATAACCCCAAACAACCCACCCGGTCTCGTTTAAACCGAAAATGAACATATTCCAAAATCAGTATCGATCCGGAGGTCACGACCCTCAACATCGCATCCACACGTCTAGCAAGAGATAAGGACACTTTTTAGAGAATCCCAAACCCAAAAAGGTACAGAAATGCCCCCAAATAACCCCATACGATCCACCCAGTCTGGTTTCAATAAAAAATGAACAAATGCCGAAATAGGTATTGATTCGAAGGTCACGACCCTCAGCATGGCCTCCACACGTCTAATAAGAGATATGGACCCTTTTTAGAAGATACAAAACCCAAAAAAGTACAAAAATGGCCCTAAATAACCCCAAATGACCCTCCCGGTCTGGTTTAAACCGAAAATGAACATAGGCTGAAATAGGTATCGATTCGAAGGTCACGACCCTCAACATCCACATATCTAATGAGATAAGGACACTTTTTAGAAAATACCAACCCCAAAAAAGTACAAAAACGCCCCCAAATAACCCCAAGCGACCCATCCGATTTGGTTTAAATCGAAAATGAGCATATGTCGAAATAGGTATCGATTCGAAGGTCATGACCCTCAACATCGCATCCACGCATCCAATAAGAGATAAGGACACTTTTGAGAAAATCCCATGCCTAAAAAAGTACAGAAATGCCCCCAAATAACCCCAAACAACCCACCCGGTCTAGTTTAAACAAAAAATGAACATATGTCAAAATAGGTATCGATTCGAAGGTTAGGACCCTCAACATCGCATCCACAGATCTAATAAGAGATAAGGACACTTTTTCAGAAAATACCAAACCCAAAAAAGTACAAAAATGCCCCCAAATAACCCCGAACGACCCACCCGGTTTGGTTTAAAACAAAAATGAACATATGTCAAAATAGGTATCGATTCGAAGGTCACGACCCTCAACATCGCATCCACACTTTTAATAAGAGATAAGGACAATTTTTAGAAAACACCAAGCCCAAAAAAGTACAAAAATGCCCCCAAATAACCCCAAACGACTCACCCGATCTGGTTTAAATAAAAAATGAACATATGTCAAAATAGGTATCGATTCGAAGGTCACGACCCTCAACATCGCATCCACATGTCTAATAAGAGAGATAAGGAAAATTTTTAGAAAGTACCAAACCCAAAAAAGTATAGAAATGCCCCCAAATAACCCCAATCGACCCACCAAGTTTGGTTTAAATCGAAAAAGAACATATGCCAAAGTAGGTATCGATTCGAAGGTCACGACCCTCAACATCACATCCACATGTCTAATAAGAGATAAGGACACTTTTAAGAAAATACCAAACCCAAAAAAGTACAGAAATGTCCCCAAATAACCAAACGACACACTCGGTCTGGTTTAAACTGAAAATAAATATATGTAGATATAGGTATTGATTCGAAGGTCACGACCTTCAACATCGCATCCACACATCTAATAATAGATAAGTACACTTTTTAAAAAATCCCATGGCAAAAAAAGTATAGAAATGCCCCCAAATAACCCCAAAAGACCCACCTGGTCTGGTTTAAATAAAAAATGAACATATGCTGAGATAGGTACCAATTCGTAGGTCACAACCCTCAACATCGTATCCACACGTCTAATAAGAGATAAGGACACTTTTTAGAAAATCCCAAGCCCAAAAAAGTTCAAAAATGCGCCCAAATAGCCCCAAATGACCCACACGGTCTGGTTTAAATCGAAGATGAACATATGCCAAAGTAGGTATCGATTCGAAGAAGGGTGAGAATTTTCTATTGAGGAGAGAGAAGCTCTGGATATTTTGGAGTGAGTGTTTTGGTGTGCCCTTGGTGATGGCCGGCAAGCCATTAGCTTCGGCTATTCGTGGGAAGGATGGTGGGGGGAATCTCAGTTCGGGGGAGGATGGTGCTTCCCTTGGTGGTTCGGGGAAGGCAAAGTGGCCTGCCCTTGTTGGCTCGATGGGGGGTGGTGCTCCAATGTTGCAGATTGAAGGGCAGCCTGAGGTTGCGGCATTGGAGGGGGAGGGTGATGAAGATACTGTTCAGCAAGGTGATGGCCCTCTTAGTGGTTCTAATGGCTCGAGGAGGTTGAAGGCTGGTGTGCCCTGGTCTGCCTTCTTTTCTTCTTCTGCTTCGGCTTATGGTGATGGGCTCAAACTGTCCTATGTTGAACCTGAATTAATTGATGGAGTTTTGGCTGCAAAATGCCCAGATGCAGTGGTCAGCAAAGGGCTTGAACGATGGAAGAACACCCTTATGGGGCACTTCATTGGATGTGGGCCAAGTTTTACATTTGCAAGGGACATTTTAATGAAACAATGGAAGATTGCAGGCCATGTTGATGTTAATTTGTTAGAGAGTGGAATATTTATTTTCCGTTTTAATCTTAAAGAAGATAAAGTTAAAGTTCTTGAAGGAGGGCCATGGCATGTTCAAAGAAGACCAATGATCCTACGTCCTTGGAGCCCGGATGGGTGTTTAGAGAGGGTAAATTTTTTTGGGTCGCGCTGCCCAACCTCCCCTTTCATTTCTGGTCCTCCGAAGCTCTTAGTTCTATAGGGAGTGTCATTGGCAAGCCTATTGTGATGGGTAAGATGACGAGTTCCATGGAGAGATTGTCTCATGCCTGCCTGTGTGTGGAAGTGTCTGCAGATAAAAAGCTGCCTTTGTCTATTCCAATTTATGGGGATGATGGTCTTGCTTTAAATCAGCGGGTGACGTATGATTGGAAGCCCCCTCTTTGCATGCATTCTAAGGTTTTTGGGCATGTAACTGATGCGTGTAAGTTTGGTAGTGGCAATCCCAACCAGAAAAATCCGAGAACAATACAAGAATGGCGAGCAAAGGGTGCTGTCAAGAAGGTGGATGTTTCTTTGGCCAGATCTCAGGCTGGTTTGCCGATAGGGCAAGCTGCTTCTAGGGGGCAGAATTCAAAATTCGCTCTTTCAAGTTCTCGCAAAGATTCAGGGATAGGGGATTCACAATCGTTGAGTCATGAAGCTATTTTTGGCAAGAAGATTTCCAGGAAATCTGGTTCAAATCTTGGTGGGCTGGCTAACGAGATTGGAGCTTCAAAATCTAACGCATTTGCTTTGTTGGAGAATTTGACGGAGGAGATTCATTAGGATCTAGACGACTTGATGCTGGACCCAAAATCTTATGCAATTTTACTTGGCAACGATCTTTTTGAGGAAGGTGATAAGGAAGGTGATGATTCTGATCCTCAACCGCTAGCTATCATTCCTTGTTTGGAGAAGGAGGGAGGGGAAGGATCTTCCTTGTTTAGGCATAAGAATTTTGAGCTGGACAGATTTGATGGAGATGGTATTAAGGAAGGGACGGTTTCCAAATTTGCGGGGCAGATTTTGAGTTCAAATCTTATGGGTTGCCATTCGGAGAAGGAATCTAGTGAGCGTTGCTTGAAAGATGGAAATTTAGGAGGGGGAGATCCCACTATATCTAAGGGGGAGTTGGTGTTAGCTAATTCGTTGGATCAAGAATTAAATCTGTCCACATTGAGAAAGGATGCTGTTGTACCTGCGCATAAGGAGGTCTCTAATTTGGAAGGCATAGAAAGTGGAGATGAGATGTTATCTTTGAAAGGTAAGTCAAGCCAAGCCAATAAGCCATCAGCTAATTTTGAGAGATTGAAGAGATTGGCAGCAGGAAACCAAGCCAGCCAAGGATCTTTGGACAAAGGTACGGGTATTTTTGGTTCTTTAAGCTCTTCTCTTTTGGGCTGGCCTAGTGGAAGGGGCACTGAATTTCTCCCTCAATGTATTCCTGTGAAGGATGGGGGAGGGGTCAGATTGGAGGGACCTAGTAAGGGGGGGGCAGATGTGGCAACCCATCTGTTGCATCAAGAAATCATCGGGAGGTCCTGCGTGTCCTCACCTGCAAAAGGACCAAGGGGTCACCAAAGAGAACCAGTGTGGTTCCGGCCTAGGGCTCTCCGATGCCAAAGTTAGATCTCCTGAGCAAACAGATGAATAGTGATTATTCAATATGAGTTCAGATGTCTCTTCTGAGGGTGGTGTACTTTTCCTTTTATAGTGGAGTATGATGATATGGAGAGTCCCAGTTTGATGGCGAGTGTGCCATTGAGTGGATAGAGGCCCTGGGTGGAAGGGCTCTATCCTGATTAGCCATCTACCCACGGGAGGGAGTGTCCTAGTGGTATCAAGATCCTTAGCGGATAGATACTCGTGTGTGGTGATAACATCATTGGTGCTTGAATCCGTCTGGGTGACGTGACTTCTAAGTGGTGGCCCAGAGTCTTGGTGGTGGCATAAGTCTATAGTGACATGATTGGGTCATAGACGAGTAGCCTCGGTGTTCGTGTACATCACGTCTGCATCCACGATGTCACGCTTGGGTGTGAGACCACGCCTGGGTGAAGCCACGCTTGGTGCAGGCCGCGCCTGGGTGTGAGACCACGCCTGGGTGAGGCCATGCCTGGGTGAGGCCACACCTGAGTGTAGGCCGTGCCTGGGTGAGGCCGCGCCTGGGTACAGGCCACGTCTGGTTGAGGCTGCGCCTGGGTGTTGGCCGCGTCTGGGTGGGACCCCCGGTTGGTTCTCCTTGGTTCTGAAGCGGGTCGCTTTGTGACACATGGCAGCCGCTGACTGGTTCGGTGAATCTTGGATGTATCATTTGCCCCCTCGCTCTCTTGAGATAGGATGTCTAAGAGAGTAGATGCCTTTATATAGTGAGGGGTCCGCTGCGAATGAACTTTCTTTGTGCAGTTTGCCTGTAAATCTATTAGTGAGGTAGGAGAGGTTGGAGGTTCAAACCTTTCCTCCTACACTTTTCCTTCTTCTTTTTAGCTTTGTTTTTTGTAGGTATATATCCCTCTTCTTTTTAGCTTTGGATGTCTAAGAGAGTAGATGCCTTTATATAGTGAGGGGTCCGCTGCGAATGAACTTTCTTTGTGCAGTTTGCCTGTAAATCTATTAGTGAGGTAGGAGAGGTTGGAGGTTCAAACCTTTCCTCCTACACTTTTCCTTCTTCTTTTTAGCTTTGTTTTTTGTAGGTATATATCCCTCTTCTTCACTTTCTCTTTTTTCACTTCTCATTTTTCCTCATTATTTCTCTTTCTTAGCTTTTGTCTCCCACTTTTTGCTTTTTTTGAATTTCTCCTTTGCATTGCACTTTTATCTTTTGCCCTCTTTTTGGTGCCCACCATGTGCTTGTCCTTGGGTCACCTACACTGGCATCAACTTTTTGGTTTTCCTTCCTTTGGTTTTGGGTCCCTGTGCATGCCTTGTGCTCACTTAGTGTCTTGCTTACTTGGAGGGCTTGAGTGGTGCTTGGCTTGAGTGCCTTGCATTTGGTGGTCTCTGTCACTTGATCGTGCCCGTGGTGTGGTCGCGTCATGTGTCTGCTCCGTGGTAATTTGCGGAAGAAGGCCGCTTCTCAGGGTGGTTCATCTACTGGAGTAACAGATGTTGGTGGTTCTTCCGCACCTGGCTGTTGGGGCAAAGCGGAGGGGTGGTCTAGGACATGCACATGTGACGAGCTCTAGTGTGCGTGTCTTCCTTCCCCATACTTCTCCTGATAATGATGGTGTTTCGGGCTCTGTGCCTCAGCCTCCTACTGTTGCCCCCTCCGGGTCTTCGGCCTTGCCCCTCTCCAAGGGGAAAGGGGTGAGTTCCTCTGATGTACTACCGTCAATCTTCCCGCTATGGATGAGTCCCTGGTGATCACCTTGGGCATGCTAGAGGGTTCGACCTTGGCTGGGTCCGACGTGTCACAGGAATGAGTGGACAAGGGGAGGCTTCCTACCACGAGAGTAGCCTTGCAGAGGCTTAGTGACTCGTGTCTGGCCCAGACTCTCTACCATGATATGGCTTCAGTGAGTTATTCCTTTTGGTTTCGTCACGTTCGCTGCTCCTCTTATACTTAGAGTGTTTACCGCTTGTCATGCTAATTGTAGGTCCATCACCGTCTTGCTGAGGCGGTGCTTCGACTGGAGGGTCATGCTTCTCACGAGGTACAGATACAGTGCACCCTGCATGATGTGGAGAGGGAGCTCTAGGGACATATCGATGCCCGTGAGATGGCCGAGGCCCGCGTGTAGAGGGCATTGGAGGAGCTCGCGGTGGTATCCTAGAAGCTCCTAGAGGCGTCTGAGGAGCTTCGAATGACCTCTGTCAGTGCAGCTGAGAGTTCAGCCAGGGTTCATGCCTTAGAGGAGGAGCTTCATGCGTTGAGGGAGAGTCATGAGGCGGAGCTGGCATCTGCAAGCGAGCGAGCTGTGGTTGAGTTCCAGGCGTCCCCGGTATTCTCGACGTTATATCAAGCGCAGCTTCAGTCGGCGTATGAGGGAGGGATCCGGGACTTAGCCGCTTGCGTCCTGGAGGTGACCCCCGGTTATGACTTCTTCGTCCTGGGGTTCTCTGAGTTTGTTACGGCGCTTCCTGGTGTTGCAGTGGTGGCGAGCGTCCCAGTGTCAGAGGTGGAGATTGCCCTAACTGAGGGGGGTGCTGCTGTGTGCTTTCTTGAGGTGGACCTGATGTCTCCTGCCGGGTCAAAGGTATCCCACCCCTTTGTGCTCCCTTGACCCTATGGCCGTATCAAACTTATAGACGTCTTGAACCTTTTCTTTTTGAACTTGAGTTGTAACTATTATGACTTTTCTATGTGATCGCTGTTGCTTTTCTTTGATTGCACTGTCTCTTGGTGGTTGATTGCGCATTGGTGCCCTATGAACCTTGACAGTCATGGGACTTTGGTAGTGGCGTTGCGCCTTAGTGGTCATCGGACCTTGGTGGTATTGCGTCTTGGTGGTCGTCGGACCTTGGTGGCCTTGCACCTGGGTGGTCATCGGACCTTGGTGGCATTACGCCTTGGTGGTCATCGGACCTTTGTGGCATTGCGCCTTGGTGGTCATCAGACCTTGGTGGCATTGCGCCTTGGTGGTCATCGGACCCTGGTGGCATTGCTCCTTGGTGGTCATCGGACCTTGGTGGCATTGCGCCTTGGTGTTCATCGGACCTTGGTGGCATTGCGCCTTGGTGGTCATCAGATTTTGGTCATCGGACCTTACGCCGGGTGGCCAATGAGCCTTGGTGGTCATCGGACCTTGCGCCGGGTGGCCAATGGGCCTTGGTGGTCATCGGACCTTGCGCCAGGTGGGCAACGGGCCTTGGTGGTCATCGGACCTTACGCCTTGGTGATCTGCAGACCTTACGCCGGGGTGACCAACAGGCCTTGGTGGAATTATGCCTTGGTGGTCAACGAACCTTGCGCTTTGGTGGTCAACAGACCTTTAGTCATCGGACCTTACGCCGGGGTGGCCTACGGGCCTTGGTGGTCAATGGACCTTGCGCTTTGGTGGTCTTGGTGGTCAGCGGACCTTGCGCCGGGTGGCCTACGGGCCTTGGAGGCATTATGCCTTGGTGGTCAACGGACCTTATGCTTTGGTGGTCAGCGGACCTTTGGTCATAGGACCTTGCACCGGGTGGCCTACGGGCCTTGGTGGCATTATGCCTTGGTGGTCAACGGACCTTGCGCTTTGATGGTCAGTGGACCTTTGATCATCTGACCTTGCACCGAGGTGGCCTACTACCATGGTTGACTGCCTACTCTGCTACTGCTACTATTATTGCTACTACTCTTGGTGATGCTTCTTGGGTACTTCTACTGGTAGTACTTCTTTAGGTGTTTTGGGTTCCAGGTGCGGTCTACCTTCTTACCCCCCGGAGTCTTCAAGCGGTAGGTCCCTGGACGTATCTGCTTAGAGACTATGTAAGGCCCTTCCCAGTTGGCTGACAGCTTCCCTGCTTTCTGCGGCTGTGATGCACTTGCCCTCTTTAGGACTAGATCTCCCTGGTGGAATAATAGCCTTTCCTTAACCCTGGCATTATAGTACCTGGCAGTACGTTGTTGGTGGACGACGTTCCTTAGGAGTGCTCTCTCATGGACCTCATCTATAAAGTCTAAGTTCGCCCGTAGTCCATTGATATAGGTACGTTCGTTGAAGTGCAGAACCCTATGGGACATGGCGCAGACCTCTACTGGTGCCAATGCTTCAGTGCCATATGCTAGGCGGAATGGGCTCTCTCCTGTGGGTGTCTGTACTGTAGTTTGGACAGAATGCTTGGTAGCTCTTCGACCCATTTTCCTTTGGCTCCCTCTAGCCTTTTCTTGACTCCTTCCAGCAGTGTTTTGTTGGTGACCTCCACCTGACCATTGGCCTGTGGGTATGCTACCGATACAGGCCGATAGTAGATGTTGTAGCTTTAACAGAATGCTTGGAATTTGGGGTTGTTGAATTGTTTGCCGTTGTCTGAGACTACGATCTGTGGTACCCCAAACTTGTAGATGACATCGTCATGGACGAACTTCTCCATTTCTGGCTCTGTTATCTTGGCCAAGGGTTTAGCTTTGACCCACTTGGTGAAGTAATCAATCGCGACGGCCAGGTACTTTCTGTTTCCCGGTGCTGCGGTGAAGTTTCCTAAGATGTCCATCCCCCACATGGCAAAGGGTATGGGGTTGAGGATTAATGTTAGCTTGGTGTCGGGTAGATGGGGTACTGGGGCAAAAAACTAATATTGCTCGCATTTCTTGGCATATTGTATGGCCTCCTCTTGCATTCTTGGCCAGTACAGTCCCTGACGGAGGATTTTGTAGGCTAGGGCTCATCCCCCCATGTGGCTTCCACGTATCCACATGAACTTCTGCTAGGGCACACTTTGCCCCCTTGGGTCCTAGGCACCGGAGTAGTGGTGCTGTTGCCCCCCGCTTGTACAGTACCTCGTCTAGGACGATGTACTTTGCAGCTCTCATCCTGATCTTCCTTTCCTCGGCCTTGTCTTCTGGTAAGACGTCGTTCAGGAGGTAGTTGAGTATAGGGTCCATCTAGCTAGGCCCCTCCTCAATCTCATTAACTTGCTTCTCCTGGTATGTTAGCTCATGTAATATTTCCATGTGCACTACATTGGCCAGGTTTCTGAGTTCATCATTGGCTAGCCTGGATAGTGCATCAGCAGTTGCATTCTCGATCCTTGGAACTCAAACCATCTCGAACTTCCTAAACTCCTTGAACCTTGGACCTCGAACCTCGAACTTTGACCTCAAACCTTGCCCTCGAACCTCGGCCATGGTTTGTCGCCTACGGTCCTTGGCTGTAGCATTTTTTTTTTTTTTTGAATTGGTCTTCGGCCACAGACACGTCTTCGCTCGAACCTCGAACCTCGTCCTCGAACCTTTGTGAACTCCGACCTCGAACCTCGTCCATGCCTATGGCCTGTTGATCGTGGTCCTTGGCCATGGCCAAAGACCCCCTTTTTATTTTTCTTTCTTCTCTCTTTTCTTCTTTGCTTTTGGGCGGGTGCCCTTGATGGATGGCACCCATTCATGAATTTTTTTTTTTTTCAATCTCTTTCTTCTCTCTCTTGATAGGTGACGTTCGTTGATGACGACCATGGCCCTTTGCCGTTGAATACACCTTACCGGTAGTGAACAAAAAAAAAAAAAAGAGAGAGGCCAAGTGGACCACGACCAAGAGGCCATGCTCACTCAATTCGATAGCCCAAGTGATCAATCGCCCAGAGATGTCTAGTTTGTGCAGTACCTTCTTCAATGGGAGGTCGATGAGGACTATGATTGTATGGGCTTGGAAGTATGATAGTATCTTCCTAGCTACGATTACCAATGTATAGGCTACCTTCTCGATCCTGGTGTACCTGGTCTCTGCATCGATCAGAACATGACTGACATAGTAGATGGGCCTCTGGACTTTGTCTTCTTCCTTTAGCAGTACTACGCTAACCGCGACAGGGGTGGCGGCCAGGTAGAGCTGCAATTCTTCGTTAGGTTCTGGTCGCCCAAGCAGTGGTGGGCTCTTTAGGTACTCCTTCAATTCTTCGAACGCCTTCTGGCACTCTTCTGTCCATGTGAAGTCTTTAGGGCTTCAGAGGTTCTTCAATGTTTTGAAGAATGGTAGGCACTTGTCACCTGCCCGTGACACGAACCTTGAAAGGGCGGCTACCCTTCCATTCAACCTCTGCACTTCCCTGGCCGTTCAAGGAGGTGCCATCTCTTGGATGGCCTTGATCTTGGATGGGTTGGCTTCTATTCCACGTACTGAGACCATGAACCCCAGGAATTTTCCTGACGTTACACTGAAGGCGCACTTTGCAGGGTTTAGCTTCATCTGGTTCCTCCTCAGTACTGTGAATGCTTCCTCTAGGTCGGTCATGTGTTGGCTGGCGTGGATGCTTTTCACGAGCATGTCATCCACATATACCTCCATGTTGCACCCGATCTGTTCCTCGAACATCTTGTTGACCATCCTCTGATAGGTGGCCCCTGCATTCTTCAACCCGAACGGCATGACATGGTAGCAGTAGTTCTCCTTGTCTGTCCGGAATGCGGTGTAGGACTCATCACCCTCATGCATGAGGATCTGGTTGTACCCGAAGTAGGCATCCATGAAACTCCGCATCTCATGCCCGACGGTGGCGTGGATCATAGGTCGATCCTGGGCAGTGGGTACTGATCTTTTGGGCATGCCTTGTTCAGGTCGGTGTAGTCGACACACATCCTCCACTTCCTATTGGTACCATGACCACGTTTGCGAGCCAGGTTGGGAACTTCTCCTTTCTGATGAACCCTGACTGGCTCAACTTCTCGACCTCTTCCTTGATTGTTGCTTGTCTGTCGAGGGCGAAGTTATGCCGCTTCTGTTGGATGGGCTTCCTGGTTGGCTCGACCATGCAAAGACATCCATGTTCGCTTGGAGGAGGTGTCCAAGTCCTTCTTTCTGTTCCTTGCTTAGTAGCGAGCCAACCTGTACGAGCTTGGAGGGGTAGTCCCTGCTGAGGGGCCATGGGATGAGGTCTTCCACTGGTCTACCTCTTCTCTCTGTCTGTTCATCTCTCTGGTCACTGACCATGTTTCTAGGCAGAGTGCCATTCCGCGGGTGTTACCATTATTCTTCTTCATGAAGGTGGCATAGCACTCCCTTGCTTTCTTCTGATCTCCTCAAACTTCGCCTACCCCATTTTCAGTGGGGAACTTCATCTTCAGGTGGAGTGGCGATAAGACTCCTCTAAGGGCTATCAGAGATGGTCGCCCTAGGAAGCCGTTGAAGGGCACCACAGACTTGACAACCATGAAGTTCACCATGATAGTCACTTGTCGAGGGTGTACCCTGAAGGTGACGGATAGTTTTATGGTACCTCTGATGGAGGCGGTGGCACCTGAGAATCCATGGAGGTAAGTGGGCTCTGGTGAGATGATGGTCCCCGAACCCGAACTATCGATAGGCATCCAAGGAGAGTACGTCTACAGATGCCCCTATGTCTATCAGTACCCTGTGTACAGGTCCGTTGGCTACCTCCACCTGTACTACCAGGGCATCCTCATGTGGGAAGCTTAGTCCTTCCAAGTCTTCATCCGAGAAGGTGATCACCATCTCGGTCTTGGCTATCTTGCTTAGCTTCTCTACCACTCCCACGAACCTGGCATGGGCTTTAGCCTTTCTAGTGGACTCTTGCCCCGGTCCTCCAAGTATGGTGAGGATGGGAGGTCCCTTGGTGCCACTAGGTTCTGTTGCATCTCTCCGCTCTTCTGGGCGGTCTCTCTCTTGATCTGGTCTTCTTTCTTCCCTTCTCGGTTCTACTCTGTCTCCGTCATTACCTCTGCCTCCTTGGCCTGAGCGGTTGTCACGTCTCCCCTTCACATACTTGTTCAAGGTTCCTGCTCTTACAAGTTGTTCTATTACTTTCTTCAATTGATAGCACTCCTCTGTGTCATGCCCATTCTCTTTGTGTAAGAGACAATACTTGTTAGGGTTTCGCTTCTCTGGTCCTGCTAGCGTAGGTCGTGGCTAACGGAGTAGGTCACGATCTTGGATCTGTATGCGGATCTGGGACCTGGTGGTGTTCAGTGGGGTGAACTCAGGGCTTCTTACCCTCTCACTTCTCTCTGGGCGACGGTCAGTCCTCCCATATGGGCGGTTGCCCTTCTCTTGTTGATGCTTTATCCTCGACCTATTACTTTCTTTGCGGTCATTAGGTGCTGACCTCTTGTTGTCCTGCGGCTTGGCCTCGATTATCTTCGTTCTAGCTTATAGTATCTCGGCCATATTTGCAAACTCGTTGCACCGCTCCAGGAGCTCTTTCATAGTCCTGGTCTTATGACGTGCCAGGTCCTTGATCAGGTGCAGGTCCTTGATACCTCCTGCCAAGGTTGCATGCTCGGTTTGGTCGTCCAAGTCTCGAACCTCCAGGGACTCCTTGGTGAACCTGCTAACATACTCCCTGAGAGATTCCCTAGGGTTTTGTACCATGTTCAGTAGGTTGACGGTGGTCTTCTTCTGTTTGACACTGCTCTGGAAGCGGGTGACGAACTGTTCGTATAGCTCCGCGAATGAGCCTATAGATCTCGGTCGTAGCCTGAAGAACCATGATGTGGCTACTCCCTTGAGGGATGCAGGGAATGCCTGACAGGAGACCACGTCCGACCCACCATACAATGTCATCATGCCATTAAAATAGTTGATGTGGTCATTAGGGTCTGTGGTACCATTGTAGAGTTCAAAGGTAGGAAGTCGGAACCTGGAAGGGACCGTGGCTGACATGATCTCTGTCGAGAATGGGTATTGTCTAGGTATGGAATGTGTCTCGCCTTTGGTCTACTTCTTTAACCCTTCCAGCTTCTCATCTAGGTCGTGGAGTCTTTGATCGAGCTCCTCATCCCATGTCTGTCCCTCACACCTGGCAGGACGTTCACTACAACCTAGTTCACACTCTCTCCGGGATGTCCCCTCCCACCTTGAGTGTTGGCGGGATGGTGAATGGTCACGCCGTGATGAACCCAGTCGCGAAGGTGAGGGGCTTTCCTCTCTGTAGGTCCGGCTTCGTCGTGGTATGTGACCTTCTTCAAGTCGTCCGTCGAACACAGACCTCCGGACCGATCTCTCTGGGCTAGGTACCCTCGCCCTGGGTGTTGGTGTCCTCCCACACTCCGACCGTGGCGGGAGGTCTCTTATTCTCCTGGGACACTGGGAAGGCTCCCCCCGTTGTGGAATGGGGGTTGCCCGTCGCGTAAGTCTCTCTGATCCCATGCCCCTAGGGGATGATCTCCTAGGGTTTGGCTCTTGTCGAGGTGCGAACTCTGTCCTTACTGACGGCGACGTCCTTCGGCTGTGAGACGTCACACGCTGTGTCAAGTATTCTCAAAAGAGTCATTGTTCATCGAGGATCTATCATTGCAGGTCGTTGATCTGACCCACAGTTGTTGGTGCATTGGGGTCAGGTATTACCTCCACCACCACATTGTCTGCCTCGTCATTGTTAGGCTTGTCGACCACAAACTAGTCATTAAGGGGGATCTCTTCCTCTAGAGGGACATGGTCCTGGTCATTGGCTCTGCGGCTAGAGCACTCTGGGGGTGGTGATCCATTCCTCGCCACGTTGTTGGTGGTGGTAGTCTTCCTTCGTGCCATTGAATGAATATGGAAGCGAGCTAGTAGATGTAATGGCTAGCATCGTTCCCACAGACGGCACCAATCTGTTGCATCAAGAAATCGTTGGGCGGTCCTGCGAGTGTCATCACCTGCAAAAGGACCAAGGGATCACCAGAGAGAACCGGTGTGGTTCCGGCCTAGGGCTCTCCGATGCCAAAGTTAGATCTCCTGAGCAAACAGATGAATACTGATTATTCAACATGAGTTCAGATGTCTCTTCTGAGGGTGGTGTACCTTTCCTTTTAAGTATGATGATATGGAGAGTCCTAGTTTGATGGCGAGTGTGCCGTTGAGTGGATAGAGGCCCTGGGTAGCAGGGCTCTATCCTGATTGGCCATCTCCCCGCGGGAGGGAGTGTCCTGGTGGTATCAAGATCCTTGGTGGATAGATACTCGCGTGTGGTGAAAACGTCATTGATGCTTGAATCCGTCTGGGTGACGTGACTTCTAAGCGGTGGCCCAGAGTCCTGGTGGTGGCATAAGTCTATAGTGACATGATTGGGTCATAGACAAGCGGCCTCGGTGTCCGTGTGCATCATGTCTGCATCCACGATGCCGTGCCTGGGTGTGAGACCGCGCCTAGGTGAGGCCGCTCCTGGGTGCAGGGCGTGCCTGGGTGCAGGCCGCACCTGGGTGCTAGCCGCACCTGGGTGGGACCTCCGATTGGTTCTCCTTGGTTCTGGAGCGGGTCGGTTTGTGACATGTGGCGCCCGCTGACTAGTTCGGTGAATCTTAGATGTATCACCTTCTTTTCAAATGAATTGCATTTCTTAGAATGTTAGGGGTATGAATGCCCCTACATGGAGGCATGGGATTAGAAAAGTGATTATGGATAATAATGCAAAATTAGCTATCCTTCTTGAGACTAAGGTGAAGACAGAGAATTGTGTGGATATCTTCGACCCTTTTATTCCAAATTGGAAGTACTATCATAATGGTGAAGATGGTTCTACAGCTCGCATTTGGGTGGGTTGGGATGCTGCAATTTTTAAAGTGGAGGAAATTCAAAAATCTAACCAATTCATGCATATGAGAGTGATTAAGTTGGGGTCCTCTATAACTTTTTTATGCACTGCTGTCTATGCTTCAAATTCTAAGGAGGAAAGGAGGGAGCTTTGGAGGGATGTTACTGGTTTTGCTTCTACCATTTCTAGTCCTTGGATTGGTCTAGGGGACTTTAATATTATCCGGCAGCAAAGCGAAAAGCTTGGAGGTGATGTAGTCCATCAAGAGGCTGTAGATGAGTTTAATTCCTTTATTTTTGACACTGGTCTTATTGACTTGAAGTGGAAGGGAGAACTTTTTACTTGGAATAATAGGCAAGGAGGCAGTCCTCGGGTTTGCTGTAAGTTGGATAGGGCTTTGGTCAACTTGAATTGGTTGGATGGTCTCAGGTCTTCGGAAGCTACTTTCTTGCCCCCAGGGCTTTCGGATCACTCTCCAGCTGTGGTTTCGATTCTTGATGGGGTTAACTTTGGCCCAAACCCTTCTGGTTCTTTGAGGCTTGGATTGGTAGAGAGGGGTTTGATGAAGTGGTAGCTAAGGGGTGGGACTACCCGGTGAATATGAAGCTTAATCCTATTCTTCGGTTTGCTGTCCGCCTTAAAAATGTCAAGGCAGATCTGAAGAAGTGGAATCAGGATAGCATTGGTGACGTTTTTCTTGCAGTAAAAATGCTTCTTCGGAATTAACTCAGATCCAAACTAGCCTTACTGCTCATCCTAATGATCTCAGTTTGGTTCCCTTAGAAACAGCAGCCAAGAAGAAATTATGGGAAGCCCTTATCATTGAGGAGAAGTTCTTGAAGGAGAAGTCAAGGGTTAAAAATATTCAGTTGGGTGATGGTAACAATAGCTTCTTCCATAAATCCATGGTGTGTAGGCAAAATAGGAATCACATTTTGGAGGAGCAGAATGGAGAGAATGAGGTTATCAAGGAGCAAAATCTGATTAAAAGGGAGGCAGTGTCCTTTTACATGAACCTATTTGGTGCAAATGCTGATGATGCTGGATTTTTCCCTGAGTCTGTCCCTTTGCAACATGGCTTGGACCTTGCGCAACAAAACAACCTTATTAGGCAGGTTTCCAATAAGGAAATAAGAGAGGTGGTTTTTGCCATGAAAAATTCTAAAGCTCCAGGTCCGGATGGTTTTGGGGCTGCTTTCTTTAAGCATGCTTGGGAGGTTGTTGGAGAGGATCTCACCTTGGCTGTTAAATGGTTCTTTTTTTTTTCTGATAAGTAAGATTTGTATTACTAAGAAAAGAAAAATGTACAAAGAAAGGCATCCTTTAAGAACCCAAAAACGGGGAAAAGGACCGTAAGCAAGATAGGACAGGCCCTATCAAACAGCAGGGAGAAAGAAAACCCCTAAGGCTACATCCTATAATAGGTTACCATCTCCTTATCTTTCTTTATGAGAATGGTCAGCTCCGGAGGGAAAGACTCGGGCTCCCAATAGGTTCCAGAGGGCTCGAGGGAGGGAAGCAATGAAATCTGCGGGCTGGTTCTGTTCTCTCCAAACATGAACAAATTCTTTAGACCTCAGCAGCCTAAACTTAGAGAGGATCTTACTTTTCAAAGTAAGGATTTGCCAGGCCGATGATCGCCCATTCAAAATGTCGATGGCCAGCTTCAAATCCGACCTAATGAAACATCATACAAGCCCTTCTCGATACAAAGGGAAATTCCTTTGTAAATAGCCTTAAGCTCCATGGACAAAGACCGAAAGATCTTCCCCTAGACCAGCATAGGCAGCTATGGGGTCTCCATATCCATCACGAATGAGGTCCCCAAAGCTTGCTTTGTCATCTACAAGAGACCCATCACAATGGAGAGCAGCCATATTCGGATTAGGGGCAAACCAAGAGGAGGCCTTCGGAATTCGAGCAGCCCAATGAACTTGAAGACCCCATTTGAAAGCAATATGAAGGTTGGCAGTAGTAGGATCACCCACCAAAGAAATGGAAGATAATCTGCCAATAACATCCCCCTTTATAGCCCCTATGATTTGGTCCTTAGGTCTGATTTTGTTCCTGAAAATTCTGAAATTTCCCTCGACCGGATATGCTTGATTGTGGCACGTAACGCAAGCTTGGTGACCAGCCCCAACTTCCCCTGCTCTACTGCGGCATATCAAACCGAGATGGATGCATCAATGACATTGCTTGGCATGGTTCCATCATGAAAGCAAAGCTCATAAATAATTTTCCAAATGTCAGAAGAGAAGGGGCACCCAAAGAAAAGATGATTCCGGCTTTCAGTTCCAGCCCAGCAAAACTCACAATGATGAGGAGCTAGAATATGTCTATGAATGAGGTTGTCCCTTGTAGGGAGGGCATCCGAAAGGCATCTCCAAGCTATAAAGCAATGGGAATTAATATCCCTTTCAAACCAAACAGCTTCACTCCAATCTGTACGGGCACCAGGTCTGGTTTAAACCGAAAATGAACATATGCCGAAATAGGTATCGATTCGAAGATCACGACCCTCAACATTGCATCTACACGTCTAATAAGAGATAAGGACACTTTTTAGAAAATCCCAAACCCGAAAAAGTACTAAAATGCCCCCAAATAACCCCGAACAACCCACCTGGTCTTGTTTAAACTGAAAATGAACATATGCCGAAATAGGTATCGATTCCAAGGTCACGGCCCTCAACATCGTAACCACACGTCTAATAAGAGATAAGGACACTTTTTAGGAAATTCCAAGCCTAAAAAAGTACAGAAATGCCTCCAAATAACCCCAAACGACCCACCCGGTCTGGTTTAGACCGAAAATGAACATATGCCAAAATAGTTATCGATTCGAAGGTCACGACCCTCAACATCGCATCCACACGTCTTATAAGAGATAAGGATACTTTTTAGAGAATCCCAAATACAAAAAAGTACAAAAATGCCCCCAAATAACCCCAAACGTCACCTTATCTGGTTTAAACCGAAAATGAACATACGCCAAAATAGGCATCGATTCGATGGTCACGACCCTCAACATCGCATCCACACATATAATAAGAGATAAGGACACTTTTTAGAAAATACCTAACCCAAAAAAGTACACAAATGCGCCCAAATAACCCCAAAGGACCCACCCGGTCTGGTATAAATAAAAAATAAACATATGTCAAAATACGTATCGATTCAAAGGTCACGACCCTCAACATCGCATCCACACGTCTAATAAGAGATGAGGAATCATTTTAGAAAATCCCAAGCCCAAAAAAGTATAGAAATGCCCCCAAATAACCCCAAACGACCCACCCGGTTTGGTTTAAACTGAAATTGAACATATGCCGAAATAGGTATCGATTCGAAGGTCACGACCCTCAACATCGTAACCACATGTCTAATAAGAGATAAGGACACTTTTTAGAAAATACCAAGCCCAAAAAAGTACAGAAATGCCTCCAAATAACCCCAAATGACCCACCTGGTCTGGTTTAAACTGAAAATGAACATATGCCGAAATAGGCATCGATTTGAAGGCCATGACCCTCAACATCGCAACCACACGTCTAATAAGAGATAAGGACACTTTTTAGAGAATCCCAAACCCAAAAAAGTACAGAAATGCCCCCATATAACCCTAAACGCCACCCGGTCTGGTTTAAACCGAAAATGAACATACGCCAAAATTGGTATCGATTCGAAGGTCACGACCCTCAACATCGCATCCACACGTCTACTAAGAGATAAGGACACTTTTTATAGAATCCCAAACCCAAAAAAGTACAAAAATACCCCCAAATAACCCCAAACGCCACCCGGTCTAGTTTAAACCGAAAATGAACATACGCCAGATTGGTATCGATTCAAAGGTCACGACCCCCAACATCGCATCCACACGTCTAATAAGAGATAAGGACACTTTTAAGAGAATCTAAAACCCAAAAAAATACAGAAATGCCCCCAAATAACCCCAAAAGCCAACCGGTCTGGTTTAAACCGAAAAAGAACATACGTCGAAATAGGTATCAATTCGATGGTCACGACCCTCAACATCACATCCACACGTATAATTAGAGATAAGGACAGTTTTTAGAAAATACCTAACCCAAAAAAGTACAAAAATGCCCCCAAATAACCACAAACTACCCACCCGGTCTGGTTTAAACCGACAATGAACATATGTCGAAATAGCTATCGATTCGAAGGTCACGACCCTCAACATTGCATCCACATGTCTAATAAGAGATAAGGACACTTTTTAGAAAATTCCAAACCCAAAAAAGTACAGAAAGGCCCCCAAATAACCCCCAACGACCCACCAGGTTTGGTTTAAACTGAAAATGAACAAAGGCCGAAATAGGTATTGATTCGAAGGTCATATGTCGAAATACGTATCGATTCGAAGTTCGCGACCGTCAACATCGCATCCACACATCTAATAAGAGATAGGACACTTTTTAGAAAAAACCAAGCCCAAAAAAGTACAGAAATGCCTCGCAATAACCCCGAAAGACCCATCTGGTCTGGTTTAAACTGAAAATGAACATATGCCGAAATAGGTATCGATTCCAAGGTCACGACCCTCAACATCGCAACCACACGTCTAATAAGAGATAAGGACAATTTTTAGAAAATACCAAGCCCAAAAAAATATAGAAATGCCTTCTTCAATGGGAGGTCGATGAGGACTATGATTGTATGGGCTTGGAAGTATGATAGTATCTTCCTAGCTACGATTACCAATGTATAGGCTACCTTCGATCCTGGTGTACCTGGTCTCTGCATCGATCGTAACATGACCGACATAGTAGATGGGCCTCGGACTTTGTCTTCTTCCTTTAGCAAGCATTACTACGCTAACCGCGACATGTGGGTGGCGGCAGTAGAGCCGCAATTCTTCGTTAGGTTCTGGTCGCCAAGCAAAGTGGTGGGCTCTTTAGGTACTCCTTCAATTCTTCGAACGCCTTCTCGGCACTCTTCTCGTCCATGTGAAGTCTTTAGGGCTTGAGGTTCTTCAATGTTTTGAAGAATGGTAGGCACTTGTCACCCGCCCGTGACACGAACCTTGAAAGGGCGGCTTACCCTTCCATTCAACCTCCGCACTTCCCTGGCCGTTCAAGGAGGTGCCATCTCTTGGATGGCCTTGATCTTGGATGGGTTGGCTTCTATTCCACGCATCGAGACCATGAACCCAGGAATTTTCCCGACGTTACACCAAGGCGCACTTTGCAGGTTTAGCTTCATCCGGTTCCTCCTCGCATCGTGAATGCTTCCTCTAGGTCGGTCATGTGTTGGCTGGGCGTGGATGCTTTTCACGAGCATGTCATCCACATATACCTCCATGTTGCACCCGATCTGTTCCTCGAACATCTTGTTGACCATCCTCCGATAGGTGGCCCCTGCATTCTTCAACCCGAACGGCATGACATGGTAGCAGTAGTTCTCCTTGTCCGTCCGGAATGCGGTGTAGGACTCATCACCCTCATGCATGAGGATCTGGTTGTACCAAGTAGGCATCCATGAAACTCCGCATCTCATGCCCGACGGTGGCGTGGATCATAGGTCGATCCCCGGGCAAGTGGGTACTGATCTTTTGGGCATGCCTTGTTCAGGTCGGTGTAGTCGACACACATCCTCCACTTCCTATTGGTACCATGACCACGTTTGAGCCAGGTTGGGAACTTCTCCTTTCTCGATGAACCCCGATCGCTCAACTTCTCGACCTCTTCCTTGATTGTTGCTTGTCCGTCGAGGCAAGTTATGCCGCTCGTTGGATGGGCTTCCTGGTTGGCTCGACCATGCAAAGACATCCATGTTCGCTGGAGGAGGTGTCCAAGTCCTTCTTTCTGTTCCTTGCTTAGTAGCGAGCCAACCTGCACGAGCTTGGAGGGGTAGTCCTCGCCGAGGGGCCATGGGATGAGGTCTTCCACCTGGTCTACCTCTTCTCTCTGTCTGTTCATCTCTCGGTCACCGACCATGTTTCTAGGCAGAGTGCCATTCCGGGTGTTACCATTATTCTTCTTCATGAAGGTGGCATAGCACTCCCTTGCTTTCTTCCTCGATCTCCTCAAACTTCGCCTACCCCATTTTCAAGTGGGGAACTTCATCTTCAGTGGAGTGACGATAAGACTCTCTAAGGGCTATCGAGATGGTCGCCCTAGGAAGCCGTTGAAGGGCACCACGACTCTGACAACCATGAAGTTCACCATGATAGTCACTTGTCGAGGGTGTACCCGAAGGTGACGGATAGTTTTATGGTACCTCGATGGAGGCGGTGGCACCCGAGAATCCATGGAGGTAAGTGGGCTCGGTGAGATGATGGTCCCGAACCCGAACTATCGATAGGCATCCAAGGAGAGTACGTCTACGATGCCCCTATGTCTATCTCACTCGTGTATAGGTCCGTTGGCTACCTCCACCGTACTACCAGGGCATCCTCATGTGGGAAGCTTAGTCCTTCCAAGTCTTCATCCGAGAAGGTGATCACCATCTCGGTCTTGGCTATCTTGCTTAGCTTCTCTACCACTCCCACGAACCTGGCATGGGCTTTAGCCTTTCTAGTGGACTCTTGCCCGGTCCTCCAAGTATGGTGAGGATGGGAGGTCCCTTGGTGCCACTAGGTTCTGTTGCATCTCTCCGCTCTTCGGGCGGTCTCTCTCTTGATCGGTCTTCTTTCTTCCCTTCTCGGTTCTACTCTGTCTCCGTCATTACCTCCGCCTCCTTGGCCTCGAGCGGTTGTCACGTCTCCCCTTCACATACTTGTTCAAGGTTCCTGCTCTTACAAGTTGTTCTATTACTTTCTTCAATTGATAGCACTCCTCCGTGTCATGCCCATTCTCTTTGTGTAAGAGACAATACTTGTTAGGGTTTCGCTTTCTCGGTCCTACTAGCGTAGGTCGTGGCCAACGGAGTAGGTCACGATCTTGGATCCGTATGCGGATCCGGGACCTCGGTGGTGTTCAGTGGGGTGAACTCGGGCTTCTTACCCTCTCACTTCTCTCCGGGCGACGGTCGGTCCTCCCATATGGGCGGTTGCCCTTCTCTTGTTGATGCTTTATCCTCGACCTATTACTTTCTTTTGCGGTCATTAGGTGCTGACCTCTTGTTATCCTCGCGGCTTGGCCTCGATTATCTTCGCTCTAGCTTATAGTATCTCGCCATATTTGCAAACTCGTTGCACCGCTCCAGGAGCTCTTTCATAGTCCTAGTCTTATGACGTGCAGTCCTTGATCGTGCAGGTCCTTGATACCTCCCGCCAAGGTTGCATGCTCGGTTTGGTCGCCCAAGTCTCGAACCTCCGGGGACTTCCTTGGTGAACCTGCTAACATACTCCCGAGAGATTCCCTAGGTTTTGTACCATGTTCGTAGGTTGACGGTGGTCTTCTTCTGCTTGACACCGCTCCGAAGCGGGTGACGAATGCTCGTATAGCTCCGCGAATGAGCCTATAGATCTCGATCGTAGCCTGAAGAACCATGATGTGGCTACTCCTTGAGGGATGCAGTGGAATGCCCGACAGAGACCACGTCCGACCCACCATACAATGTCATCATGCCATTAAAATAGTTGATGTGGTCATTAGGGTCCGTGGTACCATTGTAGAGTTCAAAGGTAGGAAGTCGGAACTGGAAGGGACCGTGGTGACATGATCTCTCGCGAGAATGGGTATTGTCTAGGTATGGAATGTGTCTCGCCTTTGGTCTACTTCTTTAACCCTTCCAGCTTCTCATCTAGGTCGTGGAGTCTTTGATCGAGCTCCTCATCCCATGTCTCGTCCCTCACACTGGCAGACGCTCACTACAACCTAGTTCACACTCTCTCCGGGATGTCCCCTCCCACCTTGAGTGTTGGCGGGATGGTGAATGGTCACGCCCGTGATGAACCCGGGCCGCGAAGGTGAGGGGCTTTCTCTCTCTGTAGGTCCGGCCGTCGTGGTATGTGACCTTCTTCAAGTCGTCCGTCGAACACGGACCTCCGGACCGATCTCTCCGGGCTAGGTACCTCGCCTGGGTGTTGGTGTCCTCCCACACTCCGACCGTGGCGGGAGGTCTCTTATTCTCCTCGGGACACTGGGAAGGCTCCCCCGTTGTGGAATGGGGGTTGCCCGTCGCGTAAGTCTCTCTCGATCCCATGCCCCTAGGGGATGATCTCCTAGGGTTTGGCTCTTGTCGAGGTGCGAACTCTGTCCTTACTGACGGCGACGTCCTTCGGCTGTGAGACGTCACACGCTGTGTCAAGTATTCTCAAAAGAGTCATTGTTCATCGAGGATCTATCATTGCAGGTCGTTGATCTGACCCACAGTTGTTGGTGCATTGGGGTCTGGTATTACCTCCACCACCACATCGTCTGCCTCGTCATTGTTAGGCTTGTCGACCACAAACTGGTCATTAAGGGGGATCTCTTCCTCTAGAGGGACATGGTCCTGGTCATTGGCTCTGCGGCTAGAGCACTCTGGGGGTGGTGATCCATTCCTCGCCACGTTGTTGGTGGTGGTAGTCTTCCTTCGTGCCATTGAATGAATATGGAAGCGAGCTAGTAGATGTAATGGCTAGCATCGTTCCCACAGACGGCACCAATCTGTTGCATCAAGAAATCGTTGGGCGGTCCTGCGAGTGTCATCACCTGCAAAAGGACCAAGGGATCACCAGAGAGAACCGGTGTGGTTCCGGCCTAGGGCTCTCCGATGCCAAAGTTAGATCTCCTGAGCAAACAGATGAATACTGATTATTCAACATGAGTTCAGATGTCTCTTCTGAGGGTGGTGTACCTTTCCTTTTAAGTATGATGATATGGAGAGTCCTAGTTTGATGGCGAGTGTGCCGTTGAGTGGATAGAGGCCCCGGGTAGCAGGGGCTCTATCCTGATTGGCCATCTCCCGCGGGAGGGAGTGTCCTGGTGGTATCAAGATCCTTGGTGGATAGATACTCGCGTGTGGTGAAAACGTCATTGATGCTTGAATCCGTCTGGGTGACGTGACTTCTAAGCGGTGGCCCAGAGTCTTGGTGGTGGCATAAGTCTATAGTGACATGATTGGGTCATAGACAAGCGGCCTCGGTGTCCGTGTGCATCATGTCTGCATCCACGATGCCGTGCCTGGGTGTGAGACCGCGCCTAGGTGAGGCCGCTCCTGGGTGCAGGCCGCACCTGGGTGCTAGCCGCACCTGGGTGGGACCTCCGATTGGTTCTCCTTGGTTCTGGAGCGGGTCGGTTTGTGACATGTGGCGCCCACTGACTGGTTCGGTGAATCTTAGATGTATCACCTTCTTTTCAAATGAATTGCATTTCTTAGAATGTTAGGGGTATGAATGCCCCTACATGGAGGCATGGGATTAGAAAAGTGATTATGGATAATAATGCAAAATTAGCTATCCTTCTTGAGACTAAGGTGAAGACAGAGAATTGTGTGGATATCTTCGACCCTTTTATTCCAAATTGGAAGTACTATCATAATGGTGAAGATGGTTCTACAGCTCGCATTTGGGTGGGTTGGGATGCTGCAATTTTTAAAGTGGAGGAAATTCAAAAATCTAACCAATTCATGCATATGAGAGTGATTAAGTTGGGGTCCTCTATAACTTTTTTATGCACTGCTGTCTATGCTTCAAATTCTATGGAGGAAAGGAGGGAGCTTTGGAGGGATGTTACTGGTTTTGCTTCTACCATTTCTAGTCCTTGGATTGGTCTAGGGGACTTTAATATTATCCGGCAGCAAAGCGAAAAGCTTGGAGGTGATGTAGTCCATCAAGAGGCTGTAGATGAGTTTAATTCCTTTATTTTTGACACTGGTCTTATTGACTTGAAGTGGAAGGGAGAACTTTTACTTGGAATAATAGGCAAGGAGGCAGTCCTCGGGTTTCTGTAAGTTGGATAGGGCTTTGGTCAACTTGAATTGGTTGGATGGTCTCAGTGTCTCTGAAGCTACTTTCTTGCCCCCAGTGGCTTTTGGATCACTCTCCACTGTGGTTTCGATTCTTGATGGGGTTAACTTTGGCCCAAACCCTTCTGGTTCTTTGAGGCTTGGATTGGTAGAGAGGGGTTTGATGAAGTGGTAGCTAAGGGGTGGGACTACCCGTGAATATGAAGCTTAATCCTATTCTTCGGTTTGCTGTCCGCCTTAAAATGTCAAGGCAGATCTCAAGAAGTGGAATCAGGATAGCATTGGTGACGTTTTTCTTGCAGTAAAAATGCTTCTTCTGAATTAACTCGATCCAAACTAGCCTTACCGCTCATCCTAATGATCTCAGTTTGGTTCCCTTAGAAACAAGCAGCCAAGAAGAAATTATGGGAAGCCCTTATCATTGAGGAGAAGTTCTTGAAGGAGAAGTCAAGGGTTAAAAATATTCAGTTGGGTGATGGTAACAATAGCTTCTTCCATAAATCCATGGTGTGTAGGCAAAATAGGAATCACATTTTGGAGGAGCAGTAATGGAGAGAATGAGGTTATCAAGGAGCAAAATCTGATTAAAAGGGAGGCGGTGTCCTTTTACATGAACCTATTTGGTGCAAATGCCGATGATGCTGGATTTTTCCCCGAGTCTGTCCCTTTGCAACATGGCTTGGACCTTGCGCAACAAAACAAC
Organism: Telopea speciosissima; assembly: GCF_018873765.1. Classification (NCBI taxonomy): domain Eukaryota; kingdom Viridiplantae; phylum Streptophyta; class Magnoliopsida; order Proteales; family Proteaceae; genus Telopea; species Telopea speciosissima. Next base: position 70,518 of record NW_025317409.1, read on the forward strand.
CTTATTGGGCAGGTTTCCAATAAGGAAATAAGAGAGGTGGTTTTTGCCATGAAAAATTCTAAAGCTCCAGGTCCGGATGGTTTTGGGGCTGCTTTCTTTAAGCATGCTTGGGAGGTTGTTGGAGAGGATCTCACCTTGGCTGTTAAATGGTTCTTTTTTTTTTTCTGATAAGTAAGATTTGTATTACTAAGAAAAGAAAAATGTACAAAGAAAGGCATCCTTTAAGAACCCAAAAACGGGGAAAAGGACCGTAAGCAAGATAGGACAGGCCCTATCAAACAGCAGGGAGAAAGAAAACCCCTAAGGCTACATCCTATAATAGGTTACCAGCTCCTTATCTTTCTTTATGAGAATGGTCAGCTCCGGAGGGAAAGACTCAGGCTCCCAATAGGTTCCAGAGGGCTCAGTAGGGAGGGAAGCCATGAAATCTGCGGGCTGGTTCTGTTCTCTCCAAACATGAACAAATTCTTTAGACCTCAGCAGCCTAAACTTAGAGAGGATCTTACTTTTCAAAGTAAGGATTTGCCAGGGCCCAGTGATCTGCCCATTCAAAATGTCGATGGCCAGCTTCAAATCCGACCTAACAGAAACATCATACAAGCCCTTCTCGATACAAAGGGAAATTCCTTTGTAAATAGCCTTAAGCTCCATGGACAGCACCGAAAGATCTTCCCCTAGACCAGCATAGGCAGCTATGGGGTCTCCATATCCATCACGAATGAGGTCCCCAAAGCTTGCTTTGTCATCTACAAGAGACCCATCACAATGGAGAGCAGCCATATTCGGATTAGGGGCAAACCAAGAGGAGGCCTTCGGAATTCGAGCAGCCCAATGAACTTGAAGACCCCATTTGAAAGCAATATGAAGGTTGGCAGTAGTAGGATCACCCACCAAAGAAATGGAAGATAATCTGCCAATAACATCCCCCTTTATAGCCCCTATGATTTGGTCCTTAGGTCTGATTTTGTTCCTGAAAATTCTGAAATTTCCCTCTGACCAGATATGCTTGATTGTGGCACAGAACGCAAGCTTGGTGACCAGCCCCAACTTCCCTGCTCTACCTGCGGCATATCAAACCGAGATGGATGCATCAATGACATTGCTTGGCATGGTTCCATCATGAAAGCAAAGCTCATAAATAATTTTCCAAATGTCGAAGAGAAGGGGCACCCAAAGAAAAGATGATTCCGGCTTTCGGCCCTTCAGCCAAAGAAAACTCACAATGATGAGGAGCTAGAATATGTCTATGAATGAGGTTGTCCCTTGTAGGGAGGGCATCCGAAAGGCATCTCCAAGCTATAAAGCAATGGGAATTAATATCCCTTTCAAACCAAACAGCTTCACTCCAACGTGCACGGCACCGTGTCCGGTTTAAACCGAAAATGAACATATGCCGAAATAGGTATCGATTCGAAGATCACGACCCTCAACATTGCATCTACACGTCTAATAAGAGATAAGGACACTTTTTAGAAAATCCCAAACCCGAAAAAGTACTAAAATGCCCCCAAATAACCCCGAACAACCCACCTGGTCTTGTTTAAACTGAAAATGAACATATGCCGAAATAGGTATCGATTCCAAGGTCACGACCCTCAACATCGTAACCACACGTCTAATAAGAGATAAGGACACTTTTTAGGAAATTCCAAGCCTAAAAAAGTACAGAAATGCCTCCAAATAACCCCAAACGACCCACCCGGTCTGGTTTAGACCGAAAATGAACATATGCCAAAATAGTTATCGATTCGAAGGTCACGACCCTCAACATCGCATCCACACGTCTTATAAGAGATAAGGATACTTTTTAGAGAATCCCAAATACAAAAAAGTACAAAAATGCCCCCAAATAACCCCAAACGTCACCTTATCTGGTTTAAACCGAAAATGAACATACGCCAAAATAGGCATCGATTCGATGGTCACGACCCTCAACATCGCATCCACACATATAATAAGAGATAAGGACACTTTTTAGAAAATACCTAACCCAAAAAAGTACACAAATGCGCCCAAATAACCCCAAAGGACCCACCCGGTCTGGTATAAATAAAAAATAAACATATGTCAAAATACGTATCGATTCAAAGGTCACGACCCTCAACATCGCATCCACACGTCTAATAAGAGATGAAGAATCATTTTAGAAAATCCCAAGCCCAAAAAAGTATAGAAATGCCCCCAAATAACCCCAAACGACCCACCCGGTTTGGTTTAAACTGAAATTGAACATATGCCGAAATAGGTATCGATTCGAAGGTCACGACCCTCAACATCGTAACCACATGTCTAATAAGAGATAAGGACACTTTTTAGAAAATACCAAGCCCAAAAAAGTACAGAAATGCCTCCAAATAACCCCAAATGACCCACCTGGTCTGGTTTAAACTGAAAATGAACATATGCCGAAATAGGCATCGATTTGAAGGCCATGACCCTCAACATCGCAACCACACGTCTAATAAGAGATAAGGACACTTTTTAGAGAATCCCAAACCCAAAAAAGTACAGAAATGCCCCCATATAACCCTAAACGCCACCCGGTCTGGTTTAAACCGAAAATGAACATACGCCAAAATTGGTATCGATTCGAAGGTCACGACCCTCAACATCGCATCCACACGTCTACTAAGAGATAAGGACACTTTTTATAGAATCCCAAACCCAAAAAAGTACAAAAATACCCCCCAAATAACCCCAAACGCCACCCGGTCTAGTTTAAACCGAAAATGAACATACGCCAGATTGGTATCGATTCAAAGGTCACGACCCCCAACATCGCATCCACACGTCTAATAAGAGATAAGGACACTTTTAAGAGAATCTAAAACCCAAAAAAGTACAGAAATGCCCCCAAATAACCCCAAAAGCCAACCGGTCTGGTTTAAACCGAAAAAGAACATACGTCGAAATAGGTATCAATTCGATGGTCACGACCCTCAACATCACATCCACACGTATAATTAGAGATAAGGACAGTTTTTAGAAAATACCTAACCCAAAAAAGTACAAAAATGCCCCCAAATAACCACAAACTACCCACCCGGTCTAGTTTAAACCGACAATGAACATATGTCGAAATAGCTATCGATTCGAAGGTCACGACCCTCAACATTGCATCCACATGTCTAATAAGAGATAAGGACACTTTTTAGAAAATTCCAAACCCAAAAAAGTACAAAAAGGCCCCCAAATAACCCCCAACGACCCACCAGGTTTGGTTTAAACTGAAAATGAACAAAGGCCGAAATAGGTATTGATTCGAAGGTCATATGTTGAAATACGTATCGATTCGAAGGTCGCGACCGTCAACATCGCATCCACACATCTAATAAGAGATAAAGACACTTTTTAGAAAAAACCAAGCCCAAAAAAGCAGAAATGCCTCGCAATAACCCCGAAAGACCCATCTGGTCTGGTTTAAACTGAAAATGAACATATGCCGAAACATCGCAACCACACGTCTAATAAGAGATAAGGATAATTTTTAGAAAATACCAAGCCCAAAAAAATATAGAAATGCCTCCAAATAACCCCAAATGGCCCACACGGTCAGGTTTAAACCAAAAATGAACATATGCCAAAATAGGTATTGATTCGAAGGTCACGACCCTCAACATCGCATCCACACGACTAATAAGAGATAAGGACACTTTTTAGAGAATCCCAAACCCAAAAAAGTATAGAAATGCCCCCAAATAACCCCAAACACCACCCGATCTGGTATAAACCGAAAATGAACATACGTCAAAATTGGTATCGATTCGAAGGTCACGACCATCAGCATCGCATCCACACATCTAATCAGAGATAAGGACACTTTTTAGAGAATCCCAAACCAAAAAAAGTACAGAAATGCTCCCAAATAACCCCAAACGCCACCCGATCAAGTTTAAACCGAAAATGAACATACACCAAAATTGGTAATGATTCGAAGGTCACGACCCTCAACATCGCATCCACATGTCTAATAAGAGATAAGGACACTTTTTAGAGAATCCCAAACCCAAAAAAGTATAGAAATGCCTCCAAATAACCCTAAAAGCCAACCGGTCTGGTTTGAACCAAAAATTAACATACGTCGAAATAGGTATCGATTCGATGGTCACGACCCTCAACATCACATCCACACGTATAATTAGAGATAAGGACAGTTTTTAGAAAATACCTAACCCAAAAAAGTATACAAATGCCCCCAAATAACCCCAAACGACCCAACCGGTCTGGTTTAAACAGACAATGAACAAATGTCGAAATAGGTATCGATTCGAATGTCACGACCCTCAACATTGCATCCACACGTCTAATAAGAGATAAGGACACTTTTTAGAAAATTCCAAACCCAAAAAAAGTACAAAAATGCCCCCAAATAACCCCAAACGACCCACCAGGTCTGGTTTAAACCGAAAATGAACATATGACAAAATAGGTATTGATTCGAAGGTTATATGTCGAATTACGTATCGATTCGAAGGTCGCAACCATAAACATCGCATCCACACATCTAACAAGAGATAAGGACACTTTTTAGAAAATCACTAGCCCAAAAAAGTACAAGAATGTCCCCAACCCACCTGGTCTGGTTTAATTTGAAAATGAACATATGCCGAAATAGGTATCGATTCGAAAGAGACGACCCTCAACATCGTAACCACACGTCTATTAAGAGATAAGGACACTTTTTAGAAAATACCAACCCCAAAAAAGTACAAAAATGCCTCCAAATAACCCCAAATGACCCACCTGGTCTGGTTTAAACTGAAAATGAACATATGCCAAAATAGGCATCGATTTGAAGGTCATGACCCTCAACATCGTAACCACACGTCTACTAAGAGATAAGGACGCTTTTTAGAGAATCCCAAACCCAAAAAATACAGAAATGCCCCCAAATAACCCCAAATGCCACCCGGTCTGGTTTAAATCGAAAATGAACATACGCCAAAATTGGTATCGATTCGAAGGCCACAACCCTCAAGATCGCATCCAGACTTCTAATAAGGGTTAAGGACACTTTTTACAAAATACAAAGCCCAAAAAAGTATAGAAATGCCTCCAAATAACCCCAAACGACCCACCCAGTCTGGTTTAAATAAAAAATGAACAGACGCCAAAATTGGTATCGATTCGAAGGTCACAACCCTCAACGTCGCATCCACACGTCTAATAAGAGATAAGGACACTTTTTACAGAATCCCAAACCCAAAAAAATACAGAAATGCCCCCAAATAACCCCAAAAGCCAACCGGTCTGGTTTAAACCGAAAATGAACATACGTCGAAATAGGTATCGATTCGATGGTCACGACCCTCAACATCGCATCCACACGTCTAATAAGAGATAATGACACTTTTTGGAAAATACCAAGCCCAAAAAAGTACAGAAATGCCCCCAAATAACCCCAAATGACCCACCTGGTCTGGTTTAAACTGAAAATGAACATATGCCGAAATAGGCATCGATTTGAAGGTCATGACCCTCAACATCGCAACCACACGTCTAATAAGAGATAAGGACGCTTTTTAGAGAATCCCAAACCCAAAAAAGTACAGAAATGCCCCCAAATAACCCTAAATGCCACCCGGTCTGGTTTAAACCGAAAATGAACATACTCCAAAATTGGTATCGATTCGAAGGTCACGACCCTCAACATCGCATCCACACGTCTAATAAGGGTTAATGACACTTTTTAGAAAATACATAGCCCAAAAAAGTATAAAAATGCCTCCAAATTACCCCAAACGACCCACCCGGTCTGGTTTAAATAAAAAATGAACATACGCCAAAATTGGTATCGATTCGAAGGTCACCACCCTCAACATCGCATCCACACGTCTAATAAGAGATAAGGACACTTTTTAGAGAATCCCAAACCCAAAAAAGTATAGAAATGCCCCTAAATAACCCAAAAAGCCAACCGGTCTGCTTTAAATAGAAAATGAACATACATCAAAATAGGTATCGATTCGATGGTCACGACCCTCAACATCGCATCCACACGTCTAATAAGAGATAAGGACACTTTTTAGAAAAACCCAAACCCAAAAATGTACAAAAATGCCACCAAATAACCCCAAACGACCCACCCGATCTAGTTTAAACCGAAAATGAACAGACGCCAAAATTGGCATCGATTCGAAGGTCACGACCCTTAACATCGCATCCACACGTCTAATAAGAGATAAGGACAGTTTTTAGAGAATCCCAAACCCAAAAAAGTACAGAAATGCCCCCAAATAACCCCAAACGACCCAACCGGTCTGGTTTAAACCGACAATGAACATATGTCGAAATAGGTATCGATTCGAAGGTCACGACCCTCAACATTGCATCCACACGTCTAATAAGAGATAAGGACACTTTTTAGAGAATCCCAAACCCAAAAAAATACAGAAATGCCACCAAATAACCCCAAAAGCCACCCGGTCTGGTTTAAATAAAAAATAAACATACGCCGAAATAGGTCTCGATTCAATGGTCACGACCCTCAACTTCGCATCCTCACGTATAATTAGAGATAAGGACATTTTTTAGAAAATACATAACCCAAAAAAGTACAGAAATGCCCCCAAATGACTCACCCGGTCTGGTTTAAATCGAGAATGAATATATGTCGAAATAGGTATCGATTCGAAGGTCACGACCCTCAACATTACATCCACATGTCTAACAAGAGATAAGGACACTTTTTAGAAAATATCAAACCCAAAAATTACCGAAATGCCCCCAAATAACCCCTAACGACCCACCAGGTCTGGTTTAAACCGAAAATGAACATATGCCGAAATAGGTATTGATTCGGAGGTCATATGTCGAAATACGTATCTATTCGAAGGTCCCGACCGTCAACATCGCATCCACACGTCTAATTAGAGTTAAGGGCACTTTTTAGAAAATACCAAGCCAAAAAAGTACAAAAATGCCTCCAAATAACCACAAATGACCCACCCGGTCTGGTATAAATCGAAAATGAACATATGCCGAAATAGGCATCGATTCGAAGGTCACGACCCTCAACATCGCAACCACATGTCTAATAAAAGATACGAACACTTTTTAGAAAATCCCAAACCCAAAAAAGTACAGAAATGCCCCCAAGTAACACCAAACGCCACTCGGTCTGGTTTAAACCGAAAATAAATATATGCCAAAATTGGTATTGATTCGAAGGTCACAACCCGCAACATCGCATCCACACGTCTAATAAGAGATAAGGACACTTTTTAGAGAATCCCGAACCCAAAAAAGTATAGAAATGCCCCCAAATAACCCCAAAAGCCACCCAGTCTGGTTTAAACCAAAAATGAACATATGCCAAAATAGTTATCGATTCGATGGTCACGACCCTCAACATCGCATCCACGCATATAATAAGAGATAAGGACACTTTTTAGAAAATACCTAACCCCAAAAAGTACAGAAATGCCCCCAAATAACCCAAAATGATCCACCCAATCTGATTTAAATTGAAAATGAACTTATATCGAAATAGGTATCAATTCGTACGTCATGACCCTCAACATCGCAACCACACATTTAATAAGAGATAAGGACACATTTTAAAAAATATAAAACCCAAAAAAGTACAAAAATGCCCCCAAATAACCCCAAACGACCCACCAGGTCTGGTGTAAACCGAAAATGAACATATGTCGAAATAGGTATTGATTCGAAGGTTGTATGTCAAAATACGTATCGATTCAAAGATCACGACCCTCAACATTGGATCCACATGTCTAATAAGAGATAATGACACTTTTTAGAAAATCCCAAGCCCAAAAATGTACAGAAATGCCCCCGAATAACCCCGAACAACCCACCTGGTCTGGTTTAAACTGAAAATCAACATATGCCAAAATAAGTACTGATTCCAAGGTCACGACCCTCAACATCGCAACCACACATCTAATAAGAGATAAGGACACTTTTTAGAAAATTCCAAGCCTAAAAAAGTACAGAAATGCCTCCAAATAACCCCAAACGATCCACCTGGTCTGGTTTAGAACGAAAATGAAAAATGCCAACATAGGTATCGATTCGAAGGTCACGACCCTCAACATCGCATCCACACGTCTAATAAGAGGTAAGGATACTTTTTAGAGAATCCCTAACCCAAAAAAGTACAAAAATGCCCCCAAATAACCCCAAAGGCCACCCGATCTAGTTTAAACTGAAAATGAACATACGCCGAAATTGGTTTCGATTCCAAGGTCACGACCCTCAACATCGCATCAACACAACTAATAAGAGATAACGACACATTTTAGAGAATCCCAAACCCAAAAAAATACAGAAATTCCCCCAAATAACCCCAAAGGCCACCTGGTCTTGTTTAAGCCAAAAATGAAAATACGCCAGAATAGGTATCGATTCGATGGTCACGACCCTCAACATCACATCCACACATATAATAAGAGATAAGGACACTTTTTAGAAAATACCTAACCCAAAAAAGTACGAAAATGCGCCCAAATAACCCCAAACGACCCACCCAGTATGGTATAAACCGAAAATGAACATCTGTCAAAATAGGTATCGAGTCAAAGGTCCCGACCCTCAACATCGCATCCACACGTCTAATAAGAGATAAGGACACTTTTTGGAGAATCCTAAGCCCAAAAAAGTATAAAAATGCTCCCAAATAACCCCAAACGCCACCTGGTCTGGTTTAAACTGAAAATGAACATACGCCTAAATTGGTATCGATTCGAAGGTCATGACCCTCAACATCACATCCATACGTCTAATAAGAGATAAGAACACTTTTTAGAGAATCCCAAACCCAAAAAAGTACGAAAATGCCCCCAAATAACCCCACAAGCCAACCGGTCTTGTTTTAACCGAAAAAGAACATACGTCGAAATAGGTATCGATTCGATGGTCACGACCCTCAACATCGCATCCACACGTATAATTAGAGATAAGGACAGTTTTTAGAAAATCCCTAACCCAAAAAAAGTACAAAAATGCCGCCAAATAACCCCAAACGACCCACCCGATCTGGTTTAAACCAAAAATGAACAGACGCCAAAATTGGTATCGATTCGAAGGTCACGACCCTCAACATCGCATCCACACGTCTAATAAGAGATAAGGACACTTTTTAGAGAATCCCAAACCCAAAAAAATACAGAAATGCCACCAAATAACCCCAAAAGCCACCCGGTCTGGTTTAAATAAAAAATAAACATTCGCCGAAATAGGTCTCGATTCGATGGTCATGACCCTCAACTTCGCATCCTCACGTATAATTAGAGATAAGGACATTTTTTAGAAAATACATAACCCAAAAAAGTACAGAAATGCCCCCAAATGACTCACCCGGTCTGGTTTAAATCGAGAATGAATATATGTCGAAATATGTATCGATTCGAAGGTCACGACCCTCAACATTACATCCACATGTCTAACAAGAGATAAGGACACTTTTTAGAAAATATCAAACCCAAAAATTACCGAAATCCCCCAAATAACCCCAAACGACCCACCAGGTCTGGTTTAAACCGAAAATGAACATATGCCGAAATAGGTATTGATTCGGAGGTCATATGTCGAAATACGTATCTATTCGAAGGTCGCGACTGTCAACATCGTATCCACACGTCTAATTAGAGTTAAGGGCACTTTTTAGAAAATACCAAGCCAAAAAAGTACAAAAATTCCTCCAAATAACAACAAATGACCCACCCGGTCTGGTTTAAACCGAAAATGAACATATGCCGAAATAGGCATCGATTCGAAGGTCACGACCCTCAACATCGCAACCACATGTCTAATAAAAGATACGAACACTTTTTAGAAAATCCCAAACCCAAAAAAGTACAGAAATGCCCCCAAGTAACACCAAACGCCACTCGGTCTGGTTTAAACCGAAAATAAACATATGCCAAAATTGGTATTGATTCGAAGGTCACAACCCGCAACATCGCATCCACACGTCTAATAAGAGATAAGGACACTTTTTAGAGAATCCCGAACCCAAAAAAGTATAGAAATGCCCCCAAATAACCCCAAAAGCCACCCAGTCTGGTTTAAACAAAAAATGAACATATGCCGAAATAGTTATCGATTCGATGGTCACGACCCTCAACATCGCATCCACGCATATAATAAGAGATAAGGACACTTTTTAGAAAATACCTAACCCCAAAAAGTACAGAAATGCCCCCAAATAACCCAAAATGACCCACCCAATCTGATTTAAATCGAAAATGAACTTATATCGAAATAGGTATCAATTCGAACGTTATGACCCTCAACATCGCAACCACACATTTAATAAGAGATAAGGACACATTTTAAAAAATATGAAACCCAAAAAAGTACAAAAATGCCCCCAAATAACCCCAAACGACCCACCAGGTCTGGTTTAAATCGAAAATGAACATATGCCGAAATAGGTATTGATTCGAAGGTCCTATGTCAAAATACGTATCGATTCAAAGATCACGACCCTCAACATTGCATCCACATGTCTAATAAGAGATAATGACACTTTTTAGAAAATCCCAAGCCCAAAAATGTATAGAAATGCCCCCGAATAACCCCGAACAACCCACCTGGTCTGGTTTAAACTGAAAATCAACATATGCCAAAATAAGTACCGATTCCAAGGTCACGACCCTCAACATCGCAACCACACATCTAATAAGAGATAAGGACACTTTTTCGAAAATTCCAAGCCTAAAAAAGTACAGAAATGCCTCCAAATAACCCCAAACGATCTACCTAGTCTGGTTTAGATCGAAAATGAAAAATGCCAAAATAGGTATCGATTCGAAGGTCACGACCCTCAACATCGCATCCACACGTCTAATAAGAGGTAAGGATACTTTTTAGAGAATCCCTAACCCAAAAAAGTACAAAAATGCCCCCAAATAACCCCAAAGGCCACCCGATCTAGTTTAAACTGAAAATGAACATACGCCAAAATTGGTTTCGATTCCAAGGTCACGACCCTCAACATCGCATCAACACAACTAATAAGAGATAACGACACATTTTAGAGAATCCCAAACCCAAAAAAATACAGAAATTCCCCCAAATAACCCCAAAGGCCACCTGGTCTTGTTTAAGCCAAAAATGAAAATACACCAGAATAGGTATCGATTCGATGGTCACGACCCTCAACATCACATCCACACGTATAATAAGAGATAAGGACAATTTTTAGAAAATACCTAACCCAAAAAAGTACGAAAATGCGCCCAAATAACCCCAAACGACCCACCCAGTATGGTATAAACCGAAAATGAACATCTGTCGAAATAGGTATCGAGTCAAAGGTCCCGAGCCTCAACATCGCATCCACACGTCTAATAAGAGATAAGGACACTTTTTAGAGAATCCCAAACCCAAAAAAGTACGAAAATGCCCCCAAATGACCCCACAAGCCAACCGGTCTTGTTTTAACCGAAAAAGAACATACGTCGAAATAGGTATCGATTCGATGGTCACGACCCTCAACATCGCATCCACACGTATAATTAGAGATAAGGACAGTTTTTAGAAAATCCCTAACCCAAAAAAGTATAGAAATGCCCCCAAATAATCCCAAACGACCCACCCGGTCTGGTTTAAACTGACACTGAACATGTATCGAAATAGGTATCGATTCGAAGGTCACGACCCTCAACATTGCATCCACACGTCTAATAAGAGATAAGGACACTTTTTAGAAAATTCCAAACCCAAAAAAGTACAGAAATGCCCCCAAATAACCCCAAACGACCCACCAGGTCTGGTTTAACTTGAAAATGAACATATGCCGAATTAGGTATTGATTCGAAGGTCATATGTCGAAATACGTATCGATTCGAAGGTCGCGACCGTCAACATCGCATCCACACATCTAATAAGAGATAAGGACACTTTTTAGAAAATACCAAGCCCAAAAAAATACAGAAATGCCTCCAAATAACCCCAAACAACCCACCTAGTCTGGTTTAAACAGAAAATGAACATATTCCGAAATAGGTATCGATTCTAAAGTCACAACCCTCAACATCGTAACCACACGTCTAATAAGAGATAAGGACAATTTTTAAAAATACAAAGCCAAAAAAAGTACAGAAATGCTTCCAAATAAACCCAAACGACCCACACGGTCTGGTTTAAACCGAAAATGAACATATACCAAAATAGGTATAGATTCGAAGGTCACAACCCTCAACATCGCATCCACACGTCTAATAAGAGATAAGGACACTTTTTAGAGAATCCCAAACCCAAAAAAGTATAGAAATGCCCCCAACTAACCAAATAACCCCACCCGATTTGGTTTAAACCGAAAATTAACATACGTCGAAATGGGTATCGATTCGAAGGTCACGACCCTCAACATCACATCCACATGTCTAATACGAGATAAGGACACTTTTTAGAGAATCCCAAACCAAAAAAAAGTATAGAAATGCCCCCAAATAACCCCAAAAGCCACCCGGTCTGGTTTAAACTAAAAATAAACATACGCTGAAATAGGTATCGATTCGATGGTCACGACACTCAACATCGCATCCACACGTTTAATAAGAGATAAGGACACTTTTTTGAAAATGCCTAACCTAAAAAAGTACAAAAATGCCCTCAAATAATCCCAAATGACCCACCCGGTCTGGTTTAAATCGAAAATGAACATATGTCAAAATAGGATCGATTCGAAGGTCAAGACCCTCAACATCGCACCCACACGTCTAATAAGAGATGAGGAAATTTTTTAGAAAATCCCAAGCCCAAAAAAGTATAGAAATGCCCCCAAATAACCCCAAACGACCCACCCGACTTGGTTTAAACCGAAAATGAACATATGTCGAAATAGGTACCGATTCGAAGGTCACGACCCTCAACATCGTAACCACACGTCTAATAGAGGATAAGGACACTTTTTAGAAAATACCAACCCCAAAAAAGTACAGAAATGCCTCCAAATAAGCCCAAACGACCCACTAAGTCTGGTTTAAACCGAAAATGAACATACGCCAAAGTTGGTATCGATTCGAAGGTAACGACCCTCAACATCGCATCCACACATCTAATAAGAGATTAGGTTACTTTTTAGAGAATCCCAAACCCAAAAAAGTACAGAAATGCTCCCAAATAACCCCAAAAGCCAGTGAAAACGAAAATGAACATACGCCGAAATAGGTATCGATTCGATGGTCACGACCCTCAATATCGCGTCCATAGGTATAATACGAGATAAGGACACTTTTTAGAAAATACCTAACCCAAAAAAGTACAGAAATGCCCCCAAATAACCCCAAAGGACCCACCGAATCTAGTTTAAACTGAAAATGAACATATGTCAAAATAGGTGTTGATTCGAACGTCACGACCCTCTACATTGGATCCACACGTCTAATAAGAGATAAGGACCATTTTAAGAAAATCCCAAGCCCAAAAAATTACAGTAATACCCCCCGAACGACCGACCCGGTCTGGTTTAAATTGAAAATGACCATATGCCGAAATAGGTATTGATTCGAAGGTCACGACCCTCAACATTGCAACCACACGTCTAATAAGTGATAAGGACACTTTTTAGAAAATACCAAGCCCAAAAAAGTACAGAAATGCCTCCAAATAACCCCAAATGACCCATCCAGTCTAGTTTAAACCGAAAATGAACATATGCCGAAATAGGTATCGATTCGAAGGTCACGACCCTCAACATCGCATCCACACATCTAATAAGAGATAAGGACACTTTATAGACTATTCCTAACCCAAAAAAGTATAGAAATGCCTCCAAATAACCCCAAACGCCACCCGGTCTAGTTTAAACAAAAAATGAACATACGTCAAAATTAGTATCGATTAGAAGGTCACGACCCTCAACATCCCATCCACACGTCTAATATGAGATAAGGACAATTTTAGAGAATCCCAAACCCAAAAAAGTATCAAAATGCCCCCAAATAACCCCAAAAGCCACCCGGTCTGGTTTAAACCAAAAATGAACATACGCCGAAATAGGTATCGATTCGATGGTCACGACCCTCATCATCGCATCCACATGTATAATAACAGATAACCACACTTTTTGGAAAATACTTAACCCAAAAAAGCATAGAAATGCCCCCAAATAACCCCAAATGACCCACCCGGTCTGGCTTAAATCGAAAATGAACATATGTCAAAATAGGTATCGATTCGAAGGTCACGACCCTCAACATCGCATCCGCACATCTAATAAGAGATAAGGAAACTTTTCAGAAAATACAAAACCCAAAATTGTACAGAAATGCCCCCAAAGAACCCCAAATGACCCACCAGGTCTGGTTTAAATAGAAAATGAACATATGCCAAAATAGGTATTGATTTGAAGGTCATATGTCGAAATACGTATCAATTCGAAGGTCACGACCCTCAACATCGCATCCACATGTCTAATAAGAGATAAGGACAATTTTTAGAAAATCCCAAGCCCAAAAAAGTACAGAAATGCCCCCAAATAACCCCGAACGACCCACCTGGTCTGGTTTAAACTGAAAATGAACATATGCCGAAATAGGTATCAATTCGAAGGTCACGACCCTCAACATTGCATCCACATGTCTAATAAGAGATAAGGATAGTTTTTAGAAAATCCCAAGCCCAAAAATGTACAGAAATGCCCCCGAATAACCCCAAACAACCCACCTGGTCTGGTTTAAACTGAAAATCAACATATGCCGAAATAAGTACCGATTCCAAGGTCACGACCCTCAACATTGCAACCACACGTCTAATAAGAGATAAGGACACTTTTTAGAAAATTCCAAGCCTAAAAAAGTACAGAAATGCCTCCAAATAACCCCAAACGATCCACCCGGTCTGGTTTAGACCGAAAATGAAAAATGCCAAAATAGGTATCGATTTGAAGGTCACGACCCTCAACATCGCATCCACACGTCTAATAAGAGGTAAGGATACTTTTTAGAGAATCCCTAACCCAAAAAAGTACAAAAATGCCCCCAAATAACCCCAAACGCCACCCGATCTGGTTTAAACTGAAAATGAACATACGCCGAAATTGGTTTCGATTCGAAAGTCACGACCCACAACATCGCATCCACATGACTAATAAGAGATAAGCACACATTTTAGAGAATCCCAAACCCAAAAAAGTACAAAAATTCCCCCAAATAACCCCAAAGGCCACCCGGTCTTGTTTAAGCCAAAAATGAAAATACGCCAAAATAGGTATCAATTCGATGGTCACGACCCTCAACATCACATCCACACATATAATAAGAGATAAGGACACATTTTAGAAAATACCTAACCCAAAAAAGTACAGAAATGCGCCCAAATAACCCCAAACGACCCACCCGGTATGGTATAAACCGAAAATGAACATCTGTCGAAATAGGTATCGAGTCAAAGGTCCGGACCCTCAACATCGCATCCACACGTCTAATAAGAGATAAGGACACTTTTTAGAGAATCCCGAACCCAAAAAAGTATAGAAATGCCCCCAAATAACCCCAAAAGCCACCCAGTCTGGTTTAAACCGAAAATGAACATACGCCGAAATAGTTATCGATTCGATGGTCACGACCCTCAACATCGCATCCACGCATATAATAAGAGATAAGGACACTTTTTAGAAAATACCTAACCCAGAAAAGTATAGAAATGCCCCCAAATAACCCAAAATGACCCACCCAATCTGATTTAAATCGAAAATGAACTTATATCGAAATAGGTATCAATTCGAACGTCATGACCCTCAACATCACAACCACACATTTAATAAGAGATAAGGACACATTTTAAAAAATATGAAACCCAAAAAAGTACAAAAATGCCCCCCCAAATAACCCCAAACGACCCACCAGGTCTGGTTTAAATCGAAAATGAACATATGCTGAAATAGGTATTGATTCGAAGGTCGTATGTCAAAATACGTATCGATTCAAAGATCACGACCCTCAACATTGCATCCACATGTCTAATAAGAGATAAGGACACTTTTTAGAAAATCCCAAGCCCAAAAATGTACAGAAATGCCCCCGAATAACCCCGAACAACCCACCTGGTCTGGTTTAAACTGAAAATCAACATATGCCAAAATAAGTACCGATTCCAAGGTCACGACCCTCAACATCGCAACCACACATCTAATAAGAGATAAGGACACTTTTTAGAAAATTCCAAGCCTAAAAAAGTACAGAAATGCCACCAAATAACCCCAAACGATCCACCTAGACTGGTTTAGATCGAAAATGAAAAATGCCAAAATAGGTATCGATTCGAAGGTCACGACCCTCAACATCGCATCCACACATCTAATAAGAGGTAAGGATACTTTTTAGAGAATCCCTAACCCAACAAAGTACAAAAATGCCCCCAAATAACCCCAAATGCCACCCAATCTAGTTTAAACTGAAAATGAACATACGCCGAAATTGGTTTCGATTCCAAGGTCACGACCCTCAACATCGCATCAACACAACTAATAAGAGATAACGACACATTTTAGAGAATCCCAAACCCAAAAAAATACAGAAATTCCCCCAAATAACCCCAAAGGCCACCCGGTCTTGTTTAAGCCAAAAATGAAAATACGCCAGAATAGGTATCGATTCGATGGTCACGACCCTCAACATCACATCCACACATATAATAAGAGATAAGGACACTTTTTAGAAAATAGCTAACCCAAAAAAGTACGGAAATGCGCCCAAATAACCCCAAACGACCCACCCAGTATGGTATAAATCGAAAATGAACATCTGTCGAAATAGGTATCGAGTCAAAGGTCCCGACCCTCAACATCGCATCCACACGTCTAATAAGAGATAAGGACACTTTTTGGAGAATCCTAAGCCCAAAACAGTATAAAAATGCTCCCAAATAACCCCAAACGCCACCTAGTCTGGATTAAACTGAAAATGAACATACGCCTAAATTGGTATCGATTCGAAGGTCACGACCCTCAACATCACATCCATACGTCTAATAAGAGATAAGGACACTTTTTAGAGAATCCCAAACCCAGAAAAGTACGAAAATGCCCCCAAATAACCCCACAAGCCAACCGGTCTTGTTTTAACCGAAAAAGAACATACGTCGAAATAGGTATCGATTCGATGGTCACGACCCTCAACATCGCATCCACACGTATAATTAGTGATAAGGACAGTTTTTAGAAAATCCCTAACCCAAAAAAGTATAGAAATGCCCCCAAATAATCCCAAACGACCCACCCGGTCTGGTTTAAACTGACACTGAACATGTATCGAAATAGGTATCGATTCGAAGGTCACGACCCTCAACATTGCATCCACACATCTAATAAGAGATAAGGACACTTTTTAGAAAATTCCAAACCCAAAAAAGTACAGAAATGCCCCCAAATAACCCCAAACGACCCACCAGGTCTGGTTTAACTTGAAAATAAATATATGCCGAAATAGGTATTGATTCGAAGGTCATATGTCGAAATACGTATCGATTCGAAGGTCGCGACCGTCAACATCGCATCCACACATCTAATAAGAGATAAGGACACTTTTTAGAAAATACCAAGCCCAAAAAAATACAGAAATGCCTCCAAATAACCCCAAAGGCCACCTGGTCTTGTTTAAGCCAAAAATGAAAATATGCCAGAATAGGTATCGATTCTAAAGCCCCCAAATAATCCAAAACGACCCACCCGGTCTGGTTTAAACTGACACTGAACATGTATCGAAATAGGTATCGATTCGAAGGTCACGACCCTCAACATCGCAACCACACATCTAATAAGAGATAAGGACACTTTTTAGAAAATTCCAAGCATAAAAAAGTACAGAAATGCCTCCAAATAACCCCAAACGATCCACCTAGTCTGGTTTAGATCGAAAATGAAAAATGCCAAAATAGGTATCGATTCGAAGGTCACGACCCTCAACATCGCATCCACACGTCTAATAAGAGGTAAGGATACTTTTTAGAGAATCCCTAACCCAAAAAAGTACAAAAATGCCCCCAAATAACCCCAAACGCCACCCGATCTGGTTTAAACTGAAAATGAACATACGCCGAAATTGGTTTCGATTCGAAAGTCACGACCCACAACATCGCATCCACATGACTAATAAGAGATAAGCACACATTTTAGAGAATCCCAAACCCAAAAAAATACAGAAATTCCCCCAAATAACCCCAAAGGCCACCCGGTCTTGTTTAAGCCAAAAATGAAAATACGCCAAAATAGGTATCAATTCGATGGTCACGACCCTCAACATCACATCCACACATATAATAAGAGATAAGGACACATTTTAGAAAATACCTAACCCAAAAAAGTACAGAAATGCGCCCAAATAACCCCAAACGACCCACCCGGTATGGTATAAATCGAAAATGAACATCTGTCGAAATAGGTATCGAGTCAAAGGTCCCGACCCTCAACATCGCATCCACACGTCTAATAAGAGATAAGGACACTTTTTAGAGAATCCCGAACCCAAAAAAGTATAGAAATGCCCCCAAATAACCCCAAAAGCCACCCAGTCTGGTTTAAACCGAAAATGAACATACGCCGAAATAGTTATCGATTCGATGGTCACGACCTTCAACATCGCATCCACGCATATAATAAGAGATAAGGACACTTTTTAGAAAATACCTAACCCAGAAAAGTATAGAAATGCCCCCAAATAACCCAAAATGACCCACCCAATCTGATTTAAATCGAAAATGAACTTATATCGAAATAGGTATCAATTCGAACGTCATGACCCTCAACATCACAACCACACATTTAATAAGAGATAAGGACACATTTTAAAAAATATGAAACCCAAAAAAGTACAAAAATGCCCCCAAATAACCCCAAACGACCCACCAGGTCTGGTTTAAATCGAAAATGAACATATGCTGAAATAGGTATTCATTCGAAGGTCGTATGTCAAAATACGTATCGATTCAAAGATCACGACCCTCAACATTGCATCCACATGTCTAATAAGAGATAAGGACACTTTTTAGAAAATCCCAAGCCCAAAAATGTACAGAAATGCCCCCGAATAACCCCGAACAACCCACCTGGTCTGGTTTAAACTGAAAATCAACATATGCCAAAATAAGTACCGATTCCAAGGTCACGACCCTCAACATCGCAACCACACATCTAATAAGAGATAAGGACACTTTTTAGAAAATTCCAAGCCTAAAAAAGTACAGAAATGCCACCAAATAACCCCAAACGATCCACCTAGTCTGGTTTAGATCGAAAATGAAAAATGCCAAAATAGGTATCGATTCGAAGGTCACGACCCTCAACATCGCATCCACACATCTAATAAGAGGTAAGGATACTTTTTAGAGAATCCCTAACCCAACAAAGTACAAAAATGCCCCCAAATAACCCCAAATGCCACCCAATCTAGTTTAAACTGAAAATGAACATACGCCGAAATTGGTTTCGATTCCAAGGTCACGACCCTCAACATCGCATCAACACAACTAATAAGAGATAACGACACATTTTAGAGAATCCCAAACCCAAAAAAATACAGAAATTCCCCCAAATAACCCCAAAGGCCACCCGGTCTTGTTTAAGCCAAAAATGAAAATACGCCAGAATAGGTATCGATTCGATGGTCACGACCCTCAACATCACATCCACACATATAATAAGAGATAAGGACACTTTTTAGAAAATAGCTAACCCAAAAAAGTACGGAAATGCGCCCAAATAACCCCAAACGACCCACCCAGTATGGTATAAATCGAAAATGAACATCATGTCGAAATAGGTATCGAGTCAAAGGTCCCGACCCTCAACATCGCATCCACACGTCTAATAAGAGATAAGGACACTTTTTGGAGAATCCTAAGCCCAAAAAAGTATAAAAATGCTCCCAAATAACCCCAAACGCCACCTAGTCTGGTTTAAACTGAAAATGAACATATGCCTAAATTGGTATCGATTCGAAGGTCACGACCCTCAACATCACATCCATACGTCTAATAAGAGATAAGGACACTTTTAGAGAATCCCAAACCCAGAAAAGTACGAAAATGCCCCCAAATAACCCCACAAGCCAACCGGTCTTGTTTTAACCAAAAAAGAACATACGTCGAAATAGGTATCGATTCGATGGTCACGACCCTCAACATCGCATCCACACGTATAATTAGTGATAAGGACAGTTTTTAGAAAATCCCTAACCCAAAAAAGTATAGAAATGCCCCCAAATAATCCCAAACGACCCACCCGGTCTGGTTTAAACTGACACTGAACATGTATCGAAATAGGTATCGATTCGAAGGTCACGACCCTCAACATTGCATCCACACATCTAATAAGAGATAAGGACACTTTTTAGAAAATTCCAAACCCAAAAAAAGTACAGAAATGCCCCCAAATAACCCCAAACGACCCACCAGGTCTGGTTTAACTTGAAAATAAATATATGCCGAAATAGGTATTGATTCGAAGGTCATATGTCGAAATACGTATCGATTCGAAGGTCACGACCGTCAACATCGCATCCACACATCTAATAAGAGATAAGGACACTTTTTAGAAAATACCAAGCCCAAAAAAATACAGAAATGCCTCCAAATAACCCCAAAGGCCACCTGGTCTTGTTTAAGCCAAAAATGAAAATATGCCAGAATAGGTATCGATTCTAAAGCCCCCAAATAATCCAAAACGACCCACCCGGTCTGGTTTAAACTGACACTGAACATGTATCGAAATAGGTATCGATTCGAAGGTCACGACCCTCAACATCGCAACCACACATCTAATAAGAGATAAGGACACTTTTTAGAAAATTCCAAGCATAAAAAAGTACAGAAATGCCTCCAAATAACCCCAAAGCGATCCACCTAGTCTGGTTTAGATCGAAAATGAAAAATGCCAAAATAGGTATCGATTCGAAGGTCACGACCCTCAACATCGCATCCACACGTCTAATAAGAGGTAAGGATACTTTTTAGAGAATCCCTAACCCAAAAAAGTACAAAAATGCCCCCAAATAACCCCAAACGACCCACCAGGTCTGGTTTAAATCGAAAATGAACATACGCCGAAATTGGTTTCGATTCGAAAGTCACGACCCACAACATCGCATCCACATGACTAATAAGAGATAAGCACACATTTTAGAGAATCCCAAACCCAAAAAAGTACAAAAATTCCCCCAAATAACCCCAAAGGCCACCCGGTCTTGTTTAAGCCAAAAATGAAAATACGCCAAAATAGGTATCAATTCGATGGTCACGACCCTCAACATCACATCCACACATATAATAAGAGATAAGGACACATTTTAGAAAATACCTAACCCAAAAAAGTACAGAAATGCGCCCAAATAACCCCAAACGACCCACCCGGTATGGTATAAACCGAAAATGAACATCTGTCGAAATAGGTATCGAGTCAAAGGTCCCGACCCTCAACATCGCATCCACACGTCTAATAAGAGATAAGGACACTTTTTAGAGAATCCCGAACCCAAAAAAGTATAGAAATGCCCCCAAATAACCCCAAAAGCCACCCAGTCTGGTTTAAACCGAAAATGAACATACGCCGAAATAGTTATCGATTCGATGGTCACGACCCTCAACATCGCATCCACGCATATAATAAGAGATAAGGACACTTTTTAGAAAATACCTAACCCAAAAAAATACAGAAATTCCCCCAAATAACCCCAAAGGCCACCCGGTCTTGTTTAAGCCAAAAATGAAAATACGCCAGAATAGGTATCGATTCGATGGTCACGACCCTCAACATCACATCCACACATATAATAAGAGATAAGGACACTTTTTAGAAAATAGCTAACCCAAAAAAGTACGGAAATGCGCCCAAATAACCCCAAACGACCCACCCAGTATGGTATAAATCGAAAATGAACATCTGTCGAAATAGGTATCGAGTCAAAGGTCCCGACCCTCAACATCGCATCCACACGTCTAATAAGAGATAAGGACACTTTTTGGAGAATCCTAAGCCCAAAAAAGTATAAAAATGCTCCCAAATAACCCCAAACGCCACCTAGTCGGTTTAAATCGAAAATGAACATATGCCTAAATTGGTATCGATTCGAAGGTCACGACCCTCAACATCACATCCATACGTCTAATAAGAGATAAGGACACTTTTTAGAGAATCCCAAACCCAGAAAAGTACGAAAATGCCCCCAAATAACCCCACAAGCCAACCGGTCTTGTTTTAAATCACAAAAAGAACATACGTCTAAATAGGTATCGATTCGATGGTCACGACCCTCAACATCGCATCCACACGTATAATTAGTGATAAGGACAGTTTTTAGAAAATCCCTAACCCAAAAAAGTATAGAAATGCCCCCAAATAATCCCAAACGACCCACCAGGTCTGGTTTAAACCGAAAATGAACATGTATCGAAATAGGTATCGATTCGAAGGTCACGACCCTCAACATTGCATCCACACATCTAATAAGAGATAAGGACACTTTTTAGAAAATTCCAAACCCAAAAAAGTACAGAAATGCCCCCAAATAACCCCAAGCGACCCACCAGTCTGGTTTAACTTGAAAATAAATATA
Organism: Telopea speciosissima; assembly: GCF_018873765.1. Taxonomy (NCBI): domain Eukaryota; kingdom Viridiplantae; phylum Streptophyta; class Magnoliopsida; order Proteales; family Proteaceae; genus Telopea; species Telopea speciosissima. The sequence continues at coordinate 93,038 of NW_025317409.1, forward strand.
TCCGAAATAGGTATTGATTCGAAGGTCATATGTCAATACGTATCGATTCGAAGGTCGCGACCGTCAACATCGCATCCACACATCTAATAAGAGATAAGGACACTTTTTAGAAAATACCAAGCCCAAAAAATACAGAAATGCCTCCAAATAACCCCAAAGGCCACCTGGTCTTGTTTAAGCCAAAAATGAAAATATGCGAATAGGTATCGATTCTAAAGCCCCCAAATAATCCAAAACGACCCACCCGGTCTGGTTTAAACCGACACCGAACATGTATCGAAATAGGTATCGATTCGAAGGTCACGACCCTCAACATCGCAACCACACATCTAATAAGAGATAAGGACACTTTTTAGAAAATTCCAAGCATAAAAAAGTACAGAAATGCCTCCAAATAACCCCAAACGATCCACCTAGTCTGGTTTAGATCGAAAATGAAAAATGCCAAAATAGGTATCGATTCGAAGGTCACGACCCTCAACATCGCATCCACACGTCTAATAAGAGGTAAGGATACTTTTTAGAGAATCCCTAACCCAAAAAAGTACAAAAATGCCCCCAAATAACCCCAAACGCCACCCGATCTGGTTTAAACTGAAAATGAACATACGCCGAAATTGGTTTCGATTCGAAAGTCACGACCCACAACATCGCATCCACATGACTAATAAGAGATAAGCACACATTTTAGAGAATCCCAAACCCAAAAAAGTACAAAAATTCCCCCAAATAACCCCAAAGGCCACCCGGTCTTGTTTAAGCCAAAAATGAAAATACGCCAAAATAGGTATCAATTCGATGGTCACGACCCTCAACATCACATCCACACATATAATAAGAGATAAGGACACATTTTAGAAAATACCTAACCCAAAAAGTACGAAATGCGCCCAAATAACCCCAAACGACCCACCCGGTATGGTATAAACCGAAAATGAACATCTGTCGAAATAGGTATCGAGTCAAAGGTCCCGACCCTCAACATCGCATCCACACGTCTAATAAGAGATAAGGACACTTTTTAGAGAATCCCGAACCCAAAAAAGTATAGAAATGCCCCCAAATAACCCCAAAAGCCACCCAGTCTGGTTTAAACCGAAAATGAACATACGCCGAAATAGTTATCGATTCGATGGTCACGACCCTCAACATCGCATCCACGCATATAATAAGAGATAAGGACACTTTTTAGAAAATACCTAACCCAGAAAAGTATAGAAATGCCCCCAAATAACCCAAAATGACCCACCCAATCTGATTTAAATCGAAAATGAACTTATATCGAAATAGGTATCAATTCGAACGTCATGACCCTCAACATCACAACCACACATTTAATAAGAGATAAGGACACATTTTAAAAAATATGAAACCCAAAAAAGTACAAAAATGCCCCCAAATAACCCCAAACGACCCACAGTGTCTGGTTTAAATCGAAAATGAACATATGCTGAAATAGGTATTCATTCGAAGGTCGTATGTCAAAATACGTATCGATTCAAAGATCACGACCCTCAACATTGCATCCACATGTCTAATAAGAGATAAGGACACTTTTAGAAAATCCCAAGCCCAAAAATGTACAGAAATGCCCCGAATAACCTCGAACAACCCACGGTCCGGTTTAACGAAAATCAACATATGCCAAAATAAGTACCGATTCCAAGGTCACGACCCTCAACATCGTAACCACACATCTAATAAGAGATAAGGACACTTTTTAGAAAATTCCAAGCCTAAAAAAGTACAGAAATGCCACCAAATAACCCCAAACGATCCACCTAGTCTGGTTTAGATCGAAAATGAAAAATGCCAAAATAGGTATCGATTCGAAGGTCACGACCCTCAACATCGCATCCACACATCTAATAAGAGGTAAGGATACTTTTTAGAGAATCCCTAACCCAACAAAGTACAAAAATGCCCCCAAATAACCCCAAATGCCACCCAATCTAGTTTAAACTGAAAATGAACATACGCCGAAATTGGTTTCGATTCCAAGGTCACGACCCTCAACATCGCATCAACACAACTAATAAGAGATAACGACACATTTTAGAGAATCCCAAACCCAAAAAAATACAGAAATTCCCCCAAATAACCCCAAAGGCCACCTGGTCTTGTTTAAGCCAAAAATGAAAATACGCCAGAATAGGTATCGATTCGATGGTCACGACCCTCAACATCACATCCACACATATAATAAGAGATAAGGACACTTTTTAGAAAATAGCTAACCCAAAAAAGTACGAAAATGCGCCCAAATAACCCCAAACGACCCACCCAGTATGGTATAAATCGAAAATGAACATCTGTCGAAATAGGTATCGAGTCAAAGGTCCCGACCCTCAACATCGCATCCACACGTCTAATAAGAGATATGGACACTTTTTGGAGAATCCTAAGCCCAAAAAAGTATAAAAATGCTCCCAAATAACCCCAAACGCCACCTAGTCCGGTTTAAAGCGAAAATGAACATACGCCTAAATTGGTATCGATTCGAAGGTCACGACCCTCAACATCACATCCATACGTCTAATAAGAGATAAGGACACTTTTTAGAGAATCCCAAACCCAGAAAAGTACGAAAATGCCCCCAAATAACCCCACAAGCCAACCGGTCTTGTTTTAACCGAAAAAGAACATACGTCGAAATAGGTATCGATTCGATGGTCACGACCCTCAACATCGCATCCACACGTATAATTAGTGATAAGGACAGTTTTTAGAAAATCCCTAACCCAAAAAAGTATAGAAATGCCCCCAAATAATCCCAAACGACCCACCCGGTCTGGTTTAAACTGACACTGAACATGTATCGAAATAGGTATCGATTCGAAGGTCACGACCCTCAACATTGCATCCACACATCTAATAAGAGATAAGGACACTTTTTAGAAAATTCCAAACCCAAAAAAGTACAGAAATGCCCCCAAATAACCCCAAACGACCCACCAGGTCTGGTTTAACTTGAAAATAAATATATGCCGAAATAGGTATTGATTCGAAGGTCATATGTCGAAATACGTATCGATTCGAAGGTCGCGACCGTCAACATCGCATCCACACATCTAATAAGAGATAAGGACACTTTTTAGAAAATACCAAGCCCAAAAAAAATACAGAAATGCCTCCAAATAACCCCAAAGGCCACCTGGTCTTGTTTAAGCCAAAAATGAAAATATGCCAGAATAGGTATCGATTCTAAAGCCCCCAAATAATCCAAAACGACCCACCCGGTCTGGTTTAAACTGACACTGAACATGTATCGAAATAGGTATCGATTCGAAGGTCACGACCCTCAACATCGCAACCACACATCTAATAAGAGATAAGGACACTTTTAGAAAATTCCAAGCATAAAAAAGTACGAAATGCCTCCAAATAACCCCAAACGATCCACCTAGTCTGGTTTAGATCGAAAATGAAAAATGCCAAAATAGGTATCGATTCGAAGGTCACGACCCTCAACATCGCATCCACACGTCTAATAAGAGGTAAGGATACTTTTTAGAGAATCCCTAACCCAAAAAAGTACAAAAATGCCCCCAAATAACCCCAAACGCCACCCGATCTGGTTTAAGCGAAAATGAACATACGCCGAAATTGGTTTCGATTCGAAAGTCACGACCCACAACATCGCATCCACATGACTAATAAGAGATAAGCACACATTTTAGAGAATCCCAAACCCAAAAAAGTACAAAAATTCCCCAAATAACCCCAAAGGCCACCCGGTCTTGTTTAAGCCAAAAATGAAAATACGCCAAAATAGGTATCAATTCGATGGTCACGACCCTCAACATCACATCCACACATATAATAAGAGATAAGGACACATTTTAGAAAATACCTAACCCAAAAAAGTACAGAAATGCGCCCAAATAACCCCAAACGACCCACCCGGTATGGTATAAACCAAAAATGAACATCTGTCGAAATAGGTATCGAGTCAAAGGTCCGGACCCTCAACATCGCATCCACACGTCTAATAAGAGATAAGGACACTTTTTAGAGAATCCCGAACCCAAAAAAGTATAGAAATGCCCCCAAATAACCCAAAATGACGGTTTAAACCGAAAATGAACATACGCCGAAATAGTTATCGATTCGATGGTCACGACCCTCAACATCGCATCCACACATATAATAAGAGATAAGGACACTTTTTAGAAAATACCTAACCCAGAAAAGTATAGAAATGCCCCCAAATAACCCAAAATGACCCACCCAATCTGATTTAAATCGAAAATGAACTTATATCGAAATAGGTATCAATTCGAACGTCATGACCCTCAACATCACAACCACACATTTAATAAGAGATAAGGACACATTTTAAAAATATGAAACCCAAAAAAGTACAAAAATGCCCCCAAATAACCCCAAACGACCCACCAGGTCCTGGTTTAAATCGAAAATGAACATATGCTGAAATAGGTATTCATTCGAAGGTCGTATGTCAAAATACGTATCGATTCAAAGATCACGACCCTCAACATTGCATCCACATGTCTAATAAGAGATAAGGACACTTTTTAGAAAATCCCAAGCCCAAAAATGTACAGAAATGCCCCCGAATAACCTCGAACAACCCACCTGGTCTGGTTTAAACTGAAAATCAACATATGCCAAAATAAGTACCGATTCCAAGGTCACGACCCTCAACATCGTAACCACACATCTAATAAGAGATAAGGACACTTTTTAGAAAATTCCAAGCCTAAAAAAGTACAGAAATGCCACCAAATAACCCCAAACGATCCACCTAGTCTGGTTTAGATCGAAAATGAAAAATGCCAAAATAGGTATCGATTCGAAGGTCACGACCCTCAACATCGCATCCACACATCTAATAAGAGGTAAGGATACTTTTTAGAGAATCCCTAACCCAACAAAGTACAAAAATGCCCCCAAATAACCCCAAATGCCACCCAATCTAGTTTAAACTGAAAATGAACATACGCCAAAATTGGTTTCGATTCCAAGGTCACGACCCTCAACATCGCATCAACACAACTAATAAGAGATAACGACACATTTTAGAGAATCCCAAACCCAAAAAAATACAGAAATTCCCCCAAATAACCCCAAAGGCCACCCGGTCTTGTTTAAGCCAAAAATGAAAATACGCCAGAATAGGTATCGATTCGATGGTCACGACCCTCAACATCACATCCACACATATAATAAGAGATAAGGACACTTTTTAGAAAATACCTAACCCAAAAAAGTACGAAAATGCGCCCAAATAACCCCAAACGACCCACCCAGTATGGTATAAATCGAAAATGAACATCTGTCGAAATAGGTATCGAGTCAAAGGTCCCGACCCTCAACATCGCATCCACACGTCTAATAAGAGATATGGACACTTTTTGGAGAATCCTAAGCCCAAAAAAGTATAAAAATGCTCCCAAATAACCCCAAACGCCACCTAGTCTGGTTTAAACTGAAAATGAACATACGCCTAAATTGGTATCGATTCGAAGGTCACGACCCTCAACATCACATCCATACGTCTAATAAGAGATAAGGACACTTTTTAGAGAATCCCAAACCCAGAAAAGTACGAAAATGCCCCCAAATAACCCCACAAGCCAACCGGTCTTGTTTTAACCGAAAAAGAACATACGTCGAAATAGGTATCGATTCGATGGTCACGACCCTCAACATCGCATCCACACGTATAATTAGTGATAAGGACAGTTTTTAGAAAATCCCTAACCCAAAAAAGTATAGAAATGCCCCCAAATAATCCCAAACGACCCACCCGGTCTGGTTTAAACTGACACTGAACATGTATCGAAATAGGTATCGATTCGAAGGTCACGACCCTCAACATTGCATCCACACATCTAATAAGAGATAAGGACACTTTTTAGAAAATTCCAAACCCAAAAAAGTACAGAAATGCCCCCAAATAACCCCAAACGACCCACCAGGTCTGGTTTAACTTGAAAATAAATATATGCCGAAATAGGTATTGATTCGAAGGTCATATGTCGAAATACGTCCACACATCTAATAAGAGATAAGGACACTTTTTAGAAAATACCAAGCCCAAAAAAATACAGAAATGCCTCCAAATAACCCCAAAGGCCACCTGGTCTTGTTTAAGCCAAAAATGAAAATATGCCAGAATAGGTATCGATTCTAAAGCCCCCAAATAATCCAAAACGACCCACCCGGTCTGGTTTAAACTGACACTGAACATGTATCGAAATAGGTATCGATTCGAAGGTCACGACCCTCAACATCGCAACCACACATCTAATAAGAGATAAGGACACTTTTTAGAAAATTCCAAGCATAAAAAAATACAGAAATGCCTCCAAATAACCCCAAACGATCCACCTAGTCTGGTTTAGATCGAAAATGAAAAATGCCAAAATAGGTATCGATTCGAAGGTCACGACCCTCAACATCGCATCCACACGTCTAATAAGAGGTAAGGATACTTTTTAGAGAATCCCTAACCCAAAAAAGTACAAAAATGCCCCCAAATAACCCCAAACGCCACCCGATCTGGTTTAAACGGAAAATGAACATACGCCGAAATTGGTTTCGATTCGAAAGTCACGACCCACAACATCGCATCCACATGACTAATAAGAGATAAGCACACATTTTAGAGAATCCCAAACCCAAAAAAGTACAAAAATTCCCCCAAATAACCCCAAAGGCCACCCGGTCTTGTTTAAGCCAAAAAATGAAAATACGCCAAAATAGGTATCAATTCGATGGTCACGACCCTCAACATCACATCCACACATATAATAAGAGATAAGGACACATTTTAGAAAATACCTAACCCAAAAAAGTACAGAAATGCGCCCAAATAACCCCAAACGACCCACCCGGTATGGTATAAACCGAAAATGAACATCTGTCGAAATAGGTATCGAGTCAAAGGTCCCGACCCTCAACATCGCATCCACACGTCTAATAAGAGATAAGGACACTTTTTAGAGAATCCGAACCCAAAAAGTATAGAAATGCCCCCAAATAACCCCAAAAGCCATCTGGTTTAAACCGAAAATGAACATACGCCGAAATAGTTATCGATTCGATGGTCACGACCTTCAACATCGCATCCACGCATATAATAAGAGATAAGGACACTTTTTAGAAAATACCTAACCCAGAAAAGTATAGAAATGCCCCCAAATAACCCAAAATGACCCACCCAATCTGATTTAAATCGAAAATGAACTTATATCGAAATAGGTATCAATTCGAACGTCATGACCCTCAACATCACAACCACACATTTAATAAGAGATAAGGACACTTTTTAAAAAATATGAAACCCAAAAAAGTACAAAATTCCCCCAAATAACCCCAAACGACCCACCAGTCTGGTTTAAATCGAAAATGAACATATGCTGAAATAGGTATTCATTGAAGGTCGTATGTCAAAATACGATCGATTCAAAGATCACGACCCTCAACATTGCATCCACATGTCTAATAAGAGATAAGGACACTTTTAGAAAATCCCAAGCCCAAAATGTACGAAATGCCCCGAATAACCCCGAACAACCCACGGTCTGGTTTAAGCGAAAATCAACATATGCCAAAATAAGTACCGATTCCAAGGTCACGACCCTCAACATCGCAACCACACATCTAATAAGAGATAAGGACACTTTTTAGAAAATTCCAAGCCTAAAAAAGTACAGAAATGCCACCAAATAACCCCAAACGATCCACCTAGTCTGGTTTAGATCGAAAATGAAAAATGCCAAAATAGGTATCGATTCGAAGGTCACGACCCTCAACATCGCATCCACACATCTAATAAGAGGTAAGGATACTTTTTAGAGAATCCCTAACCCAACAAAGTACAAAAATGCCCCCAAATAACCCCAAATGCCACCCAATCTAGTTTAAACTGAAAATGAACATACGCCGAAATTGGTTTCGATTCCAAGGTCAAGACCCTCAACATCGCATCAACACAACTAATAAGAGATAACGACACTTTTTAGAGAATCCCAAACCCAAAAAAATACAGAAATTCCCCCAAATAACCCCAAAGGCCACCCGGTCTTGTTTAAGCCAAAAATGAAAATATGCCAGAATAGGTATCGATTCGATGGTCACGACCCTCAACATCACATCCACACATATAATAAGAGATAAGGACACTTTTTAGAAAATACCTAACCCAAAAAAGTACGGAAATGCGCCCAAATAACCCCAAACGACCCACCCAGTATGGTATAAATCGAAAATGAACATCTGTCGAAATAGGTATAGAGTCAAAGGTCCCGACCCTCAACATCGCATCCACACGTCTAATAAGAGATAAGGACACTTTTTGGAGAATCCTAAGCCCAAAAAAGTATAAAAATGCTCCCAAATAACCCCAAACGCCACCTAGTCTGGTTTAAACTGAAAATGAACATACGCCTAAATTGGTATCGATTCGAAGGTCACGACCCTCAACATCACATCCATACTTCTAATAAGAGATAAGGACACTTTTTAGAGAATCCCAAACCCAGAAAAGTACGAAAATGCCCCCAAATAACCCCACAAGCCAACCGGTCTTGTTTTAATCGAAAAAGAACATACGTCGAAATAGGTATCGATTCGATGGTCACGACCCTCAACATCGCATCCACACGTATAATTAGTGATAAGGACAGTTTTAGAAAATCCCTAACCCAAAAAAGTATAGAAATGCCCCCAAATAATCCCAAGCGACCCACCCGGTCTGGTTTAAGCGACCGAACATGTATCGAAATAGGTATCGATTCGAAGGTCACGACCCTCAACATTGCATCCACACATCTAATAAGAGATAAGGACACTTTTTAGAAAATTCCAAACCCAAAAAAGTACAGAAATGCCCCCAAATAACCCCAAACGACCCACAGTCTGGTTTAACTTGAAAATAAATATATGCGAAATAGGTATTGATTCGAAGGTCATATGTCGAAATACGTATCGATTCGAAGGTCGCGACCGTCAACATCGCATCCACACATCTAATAAGAGATAAGGACACTTTTTAGAAAATACCAAGCCCAAAAAATACAGAAATGCCTCCAAATAACCCCAAAGGCCACTTGGTCTTGTTTAAGCCAAAAATGAAAATATGCGGAATAGGTATCGATTCTAAAGCCCCCAAATAATCCAAACGACCCACCGGTCTGGTTTAATGACGAACATGTATCGAAATAGGTATCGATTCGAAGGTCACGACCCTCAACATCGCAACCACACATCTAATAAGAGATAAGGACACTTTTTAGAAAATTCCAAGCATAAAAAGTACAAAATGCCTCCAAATAACCCCAAACGATCCACCTAGTCTGGTTTAGATCGAAAATGAAAAATGCCAAAATAGGTATCGATTCCAAGGTCACGACCCTCAACATCTTATCCACACGTCTAATAAGAGGTAAGGATACTTTTAGAGAATCCTAACCCAAAAAAGTACAAAAATGCCCCCAAATAACCCCAAAGGCCACCCGATCTAGTTTAAGCCAAAATGAAAATGAACATACGCGAAATTGGTTTCGATTCAAGGTCACGACCCTCAACATCGCATCAACACATACTAATAAGAGATAAGGACACATTTTAGAGAATCCCAAACCCAAAAAATACAGAAATTCCCCAAATAACCCCAAAGCCACCTGGTCTTGTTTAAGCCAAAAATGAAAATACGCTAGAATAGGTATCGATTCAATGGTCCCGACCCTCAACATCACATCCACACATATAATAAGAGATAAGGACACTTTTTAGAAAATACCTAACCCAAAAAAGTATAAAAATGCTCCCAAATAACCCCAAACGACCCACCTAGTATGGTATAAACCGAAAATGAACATACGCCTAAATAGGTATCGAGTCAAGGTCCGACCCTCAACATCGCATCCACACGTCTAATAAGAGATAAGGACACTTTTTGGAGAATCCTAAGCCCAAAGAAGTATAAAAATGCTCCCAAATAACCCCAAACGCCACCTGGTCTGGTTTAAACTGAAAATGAACATACGCCGAAATAGTTATCGATTCGATGGTCACGACCCTCAACATCGCATCCACGCATATAATAAGAGATAAGGACACTTTTTAGAAAATACCTAACCCAAAAAGTATAGAAATGCCCCCAAATAACCCAAAATGACCCACCCAATCTGATTTAAATCGAAAATGAACTTATATCGAAATAGGTATCAATTCGTACGTCATGACCCTCAACATCGCAACCACACATTTAATAAGAGATAAGGACACATTTTAAAAAATATGAAACCCAAAAAAGTACAAAAATGCCCCCAAATAACCCCAAACGACCCACCAGGTCTGGTTTAAATCGAAAATGAACATATGCTGAAATAGGTATTCATTCGAAGGTCGTATGTCAAAATACGTATCGATTCAAAGATCACGACCTCAACATTGCATCCACATGTCTAATAAGAGATAAGGACACTTTTTAGAAAATCCCAAGCCCAAAAATGTACAGAAATGCCCCGAATAACCCCAACAACCCACCTGGTCTGTTTAAGCCAAAATGAAAATCAACATATGCCAAAATAAGCCCCAAAATCCAACGACCACGTTTACACCGATTCAAAGGTAGTCACGACCCTCAACATCGCAACCACACATCTAATAAGAGATAAGGACACTTTTTAGAAAATTCCAAGCCTAAAAAAGTACGAAATGCCACCAAATAACCCCAAACGATCCACCTAGTCTGGTTTAGATCGAAAATGAAAAATGCCAAAATAGGTATCGATTCGAAGGTCACGACCCTCAACATCGCATCCACACGTCTAATAAGAGGTAAGGATACTTTTTAGAGAATCCCTAACCCAAAAAAGTACAAAAATGCCCCCAAATAACCCCAAATGCCACCCGATCTAGTTTAAACTGAAAATGAACATACGCCGAAATTGGTTTCGATTCCAAGGTCACGACCCTCAACATCGCATCAACACAACTAATAAGAGATACCGACACATTTTAGAGAATCCCAAACCCAAAAAAATACAGAAATTCCCCCAAATAACCCCAAAGGCCACCTGGTCTTGTTTAAGCCAAAAATGAAAATACGCCAGAATAGGTATCGATTCGATGGTCACGACCCTCAACATCACATCCACACATATAATAAGAGATAAGGACACTTTTTAGAAAATAGCTAACCCAAAAAAGTACGGAAATGCGCCCAAATAACCCCAAACGACCCACCCAGTATGGTATAAATCGAAAATGAACATCTGTCGAAATAGGTATCGAGTCAAAGGTCCCGACCCTCAACATCGCATCCACACGTCTAATAAGAGATAAGGACACTTTTTGGAGAATCCTAAGCCCAAAAAAGTATAAAAATGCTCCCAAATAACCCCAAACGCCACCTAGTCTGGTTTAAACTGAAAATGAACATACGCCTAAATTGGTATCGATTCGAAGGTCACGACCCTCAACATCACATCCATACGTCTAATAAGAGATAAGGACACTTTTTAGAGAATCCCAAACCCAAAAAAGTATGAAAATGCCCCCAAATAACCCCACAAGCCAACCGGTCTGGTTTTAACCGAAAAAGAACATACGTCGAAATAGGTATCGATTCGATGGTCACGACCCTCAACATCGCATCCACACGTATAATTAGAGATAAGGACAGTTTTTGGAAAATACCTAACCCAAAAAAGTACAGAAATGCCCCCAAATAATCCCAAACGACCCACCCGGTCTGGTTTAAACTGACAATGAACATGTATCGAAATAGGTTTCGATTCGAAGGTCACGACCCTCAACATTGCATCCACACGTCTAATAAGAGATAAGGACACTTTTTAGAAAATTCCAAACCCAAAAAAATATAGAAATGCCCCCAAATAACCCCAAACGACCCACCAGGTCTGGTTTAACCTGAAAATGAACATATGCCGAAATAGGTATTGATTCGAAGGTCATATGTCGAAATACGTATCGATTCGAAGGTCGCGACCATCAACATCGCATCCACACATCTAATAAGAGATAAGGACACTTTTTAGAAAATCCCAAGCCCAAAAAAGTACAGAAATGCCTCCAAATAACCCCAAACGACCCACCTGGTCTGGTTTAAACAGAAAATGAACATATGCCGAAATAGATATCGATTCTAAGGTCACGAACCTCAACATCGTAACCACACGTCTAATAAGAGATAAGGACAATTTTTAAAAAATACCAAGCCCAAAAAAGTACAGAAATGCTTCCAAATAAACCCAAACGACCCACACGGTCTGGTTTAAACCGAAAATGAACACATACCAAAATAGGTATAGATTCGAAGGTCACGACCCTCAACATCGCATCCACACGTCTAATAAGAGATAAGGACACTTTTTAGAGAATCCCAAACCCAAAAAAGTATAGAAATGCCCCCAACTAACCAAATAACCCCACCCGATCTGGTTTAAACCGAAAATTAACATACGTCGAAATGGGTATCGATTCAAAGGTCACGACCCTCAACATCACATCCACATGTCTAATACGAGATAAGGACACTTTTTAGAGAATCCCAAACCCAAAAAAAGCATAGAAATGCCCCCAAATAACCCCAAAAGCCACCCGGTCTGGTTTAAACTGAAAATAAACATACGCTGAATTAGGTATCGATTCGATGGTCATGACACTCAACATCGCATCCACACGTTTAATAAGAGATAAGGACACTTTTTAGAAAATACCTAACCTAAAAAAGTACAAAAATGCCCCCTAATATATCCCGAATGACCCACCCGGTCTGGTTTAAATCGAAAATGAACATATGTCAAAATATGTATCGATTCGAAGGTCAAGACCCTCAACATCGCACCCACACGTCTAATAAGATATGAGGAAACTTTTTAGAAAATCCCAAGCCCAAAAAAGTATAGAAATGCCCCCAAATAACCCCAAACGACCCACCCGACTTGGTTTAAACCAAAAATGAACATATGTCAAAATAGGTACCGATTCGAAGGTCACGACCCTCAACATCGTAACCACACGTCTAATAGAGGATAAGGACAATTTTTAGAAAATGCCAAGCCCAAAAAAGTACAGAAATGCCTCCAAATAAGCCCAAACGACCCACTAAGTCTGGTTTAAACCGAAAATGAACATACGCCAAAATTGGTATTGATTCGAAGGTAACGACCTTCAACATCGCATCCACACATCTAATAAGAGATTAGGATACTTTTTAGAGAATCCCAAACCCAAAAAAGTACAGAAATGCCCCCAAATAACCCCAAAAGCCAGTGAAATTGAAAATGAACATACGTCGAAATAGGTATCGATTCGATGGTCACGACCCTCAATATCGCGTCCATAGGTATAATACGAGTTAAGGACACTTTTTAGAGAATACCTAACCCAAAAAGTACAGAAATGCCCTCAAATAACCCCAAAGGACCCACCCGATCTAGTTTAAACCGAAAATAAACATATGTCGAAATAGGTATTGATTCAAACGTCACGACCCTCGACATTGGATCCACACGTCTAATAAGAGATAAGGACAATTTTTAGAAAATCCCAAGCCCAAAAAATTACAGTAATGCCCCCCGAACGACCGACCCGGTCTAGTTTAAATTGAAAATGACCATATGCCGAAATAGGTATTGATTCGAAGGTCACGACCCTCAACATCGCAACCACACGTCTAATAAGTGATAAGGACACTTTTTAGAAAATATCAAGCCCAAAAAAGTACAGAAATGCCTCCAAATAACCCCAAATGACCCATCCGGTCTAGTTTAAACCGAAAATGAACATATGCCAAAATAGGTATCGATTCGAAGGTCACGACCCTCAACATCGCATCCACACATCTAATAAGAGATAAGGACACTATTTAGAGTATTCCTAACCCAAAAAAGTATAGAAATGCCCCCAAATAACCCCAAATGCCACCCGGTCTAGTTTAAACAAAAAATGAACATACGTCAAAATTGGTATCGATTCGAAGGTCACAACCCTCAACATCCCATCCACACGTCTAATATGAGATAAGGACAATTTTAGAGAATCCCAAACCCAAAAAAGTATCAAAATGCCCCCAAATAACCCCAAAAGCCACCCGGTCTGGTTTAAACCGAAAATGAACATACGCCGAAATAGGTATCGATTCGATGGTCACAACCCTCAACATCGCATCCACACGTATAATAACAGATAAGCACACTTTTTGGAAAATACCTAACCCAAAAATGTACAGAAATGCCCCCAAATAACCCCAAACGACCCACCCGGTCTGGCTTAAATCGAAAATGAACATATGTCAAAATAGGTATCGATTTGAAGGTCACGACCCTCAACATCGCATCCGCACATCTAATAAGAGATAAGGACACTTTTCAGAAAATACAAAATCCAAAATAGTACAGAAATGCCCCCAAATAACCCCAAACTACCCACCAGGTTTGGTGTAAACAGAAAATGAACATATGCCAAAAAAGGTATTGATTTGAAGGTCATATGTCGAAATACGTATCGATTCGAAGGTCACGACCCTCAACATCGCATCCACACGTCTAATAAGAGATAAGGACACTTTTTAGAAAATCCCAAGCCCAAAAAAGTATAGAAATGCCCCCAAATAACCCCGAACGACCCACCTGGTCTGGTTTAAACTGAAAATGAACATATGCCGAAATAGGTATCGATTCGAAGGTCACGACCCTCAACATCGCAACCACACGTCTAATAAGAGATAAGGACACTTTTTAGAAAATACCAAGCCCAAAAAAGTACAAAAATGCCTCTAAATAACCCCAAATGATCCTCCCGGTCTGGTTTAAACCGAAAATGAACATATGCCGAAATAGGCATCGCATCACGGCCCTCAACATCGCATCCACATGTCTACTAAGAGATAAGGACACTTTTTAGAGAATCCCAAACCCAAAAAAGTACAGAAAGGCCCCAAAATAACCCCAAAAGCTACCCGGTCTGGTTTAAACCAAAAATGAACACACACCAAAATAGGTATCGATTCGATGGTTACGACCCTCAACATCACATCCACATGTATAATGAGAGATAAGGACACTTTTTAGAAAATACTTAACCCAAAAAAGTATAGAAATTCCCCCAAATAATCCCAAACGACCCACCCGATCTGGTTTAAATCGAAAATGAACATATGTCGAAATAGGTATCGATTCGAAGGTCACAACCCTCAGCATCGCATCCACACGTCTAATAAGAGATAAGGACACTTTTTAGAGAATACCAAACCCAAAAAAATACAGAAATGCCCCCAAATAACCCCAAACGCCACCCGGTCTGGTTTAAACCGAATATGAACATACGTCAAAATTGGTATCGATTTGAAGGTCATGACCCTCAACATCGTATCCACACGTCTAATAAGAGATAAGGACAATTTTAGAGAATCCCAAACCCAAAAAAGTACAGAAATACCCCAAAATAACCCCAAAAGCTACCCGGTCTGGTTTAAACCAAAAATGAACACACGCCAAAATAGGTATCAATTCGATGGTCACGACCCTCAACATCGCATCCACACGTATAATAAGAGATAAGGACACTTTTAAGAAAATACTTAACCCAAAAAAGTACAGAAATTCCCCCAAATAATCCCAAACGACCCACCCGATCTGGTTTAAATAAAAAATGAACATATGTCGAAATAGGTATCGAATCGAAGGTCACAACCCTCAACATCGCATCCACATGTCTAATAAGAGATAAGGACACTTTTTAGAAAATACAAAACTCAAAAAAGTATAGAAATACCCCCAAATAACCCTGAACGACCCACCAGGTCTGGTTTAAACCGAAAATGAACATTTGTCGAAATAGCTATTGATTCGAAGGTCATATGTCAAAATACGCATCGATTCGAAGGTCATGGCCCTCAACATCGCATCCACACGTCTAATAAGAGATAAGGATACTTTTTAGAAACTACCAAACCCTAAAAAGTATAGAAATGCCCCCAAATAACCCCAAACAACCCACCCGGTCTGGTTTAAACCGAAATGAACTTATGCCGAAATAGGTATTGATTCGTAGGTCACGACCCTCAACATCGCATCCAAACGTCTAATAAGAGATATGGACACTTTTTAGAAAATACCAAACCCAAAAAAGTACGAAAAAGCCTCCAAATAACCCCAAACGACCCACCCGGTCTGGTTTAAACAGAAAATGAACATATGGCGAAATAGGTATTGATTCGAAGGTCACGACCCTGAACATCGTATCCATACGTCCAATTAGTGATAAGGACAATTTTTAGAAAATCCCAAACCCAAAGAAGTACAGAAATGCCCCCAAATAACCCCAAACGACCCTCCTAGTCTGGTTTAAACCGTAAATGAACATATGTCGAAATAGGTATCGATTCGCAGGTCACAACCCTTAACATTGCATCGACACGCTTATTTTTTTTGATAGGTAAGTTGATTGTATAAAAGAAACAAAAGAACAAAATACAAGGAAGGCAGCCCTTACCCCAACTCCTTAAACAAGCCTAAGGGGAAAGGGAAGGCTCCAGAGACACCCCGAGGATAGGCCCACGGTAATACAACCCAAAAAAAGGGAAACTACTTAAAATGAAGGGGTCCTGAAATATGTTTTACAGTCCACATCATTCTGGATCAACTCCACCAACTCCAGGGGAAACTTCGAGGGATTAAAGATAGATTCCCCATCCCCAGTATCAATGGCTGCTATGAAGTCCACTGGCTGGTTCATTTCCCTCCAAACATGCCTAATTTCTTTGCGATGTATCTGCTCACAAAGAGAAATAATACGACCCTTGAAGACCTGCATGGCCCTTGGGCAGCCAACTTCACCATTTGAGATATCCACTGCAAGCATGGAATCCAATCTAATTGATGCATGGCGAAGATCATTTTGAATGCACAACATAATCCCCCTAAGGATAGCCAGGAGCTCCATGCCAAGAACAGAATTTTCCTCTCCCTTTCCAGCATAGGCCAAAATGGCACCCCCTGTAGCATCTCAAATGAGCCCTCCATAGGAGGCTCTATCTGCCATCAAGGACTCATCACAATGAAGGGTTGTCATGTGTGCGGGAGGCCTGAACCAAGCACAAGTTTTTTGAGTAATAACTTTCCAATCCACTCTAATACCCCAATTGGCTGCAAGGAATTGATTCCTAGGCTTTTGGGCAACCGAAATGGGGAGAGCAGCACACTTGGTCACAACATCAAACCTAATAGCCTCAATAATCTGATCATAGGACCGGGCCTTGCTTCTAAATAGCATTTGGTTTTGCTCCCACCAAATGTGATGCACTGTAGCACAGAATGCCAATTTGGGAATAATATCCATCTTGTCATTAGCGCAGCCAACACTAGAAAGCCAGATAATTACATCCTTAAGGTTGGTAGGTCCCCCACCACTTTGTGAACAAAGAGAGCTAATCTTTCCCCAAATTTTGCTGGGGAAGGAGCATTTAAAGAAGAGATGCTCATGACTCTCCATACCTGCCCAGCAAAAGACACAATTCGGCCCAACAGTAATGTTTCTCTTGATAAGCTGGTCTTTGGTGGGAAGGGCATTCATAAGACACCTCCAAGTAGTGCAAGCTTGTCTAGGGAAATTCCCAGCAAACCAAATATATTTATCCCAGCCCACTTTATTAGAAGCCCTTCTAATAGTGTCCCAAGCTGATTTGGTACTAAACAGGCCATTAGAGGTTTTCTTCCAAACAGTGAGGTCATCTCCACCAATCAAGAGGGGAACATGAACCAAATCTTCCCAAGCACTAATCAGGTCAAAAGAACCGTAGGATCTGGGATGCCAATCCCCTTCTTGGATCAAATCCGAGACCCATGCCATGCGGTGAGAACCCACATCATATCTAATTCTGTCCCCATATTTATTGAGCAACACCCCTTGAGGATGCCATTTATCAAGCCAAAGACGAGTTGAGTTTCTAGACCCAATAATATGGTGAATGTGGGGTTCAACCAAATTCCTATACTTTAGCACTTTACGCCAAACCCATGAGCAATTTTGAGGGGTTTTCACAGTCCAAATGGAATCATTCCTTAAATACCGAGAATAAACCCATCTAACCCAATGACTGTCTTTCTTAGAAGCAATCCACCACATTTGCTTTAGGATGCCGGCAGAATTCATATCAAAAATTCTCCGGATACCCAACTCCCCTTCATCTTTTGGTTTGCATATATTATCCCAGGAGATATAATGTACCTTACGCTCCAGAGAAGGACCGGTCCAAAGAAATTTTGCGAACATGGACTCCAGCTTCTGTTTTACTCCACTCGGAAGGACAAAGATACCCGACCAATAAATGTAGCAGCCTTGGAGGACCAAACTAAGGAGCTGCAAATGGCCACCAAAGGATAGAAACCGAGCTTTCCAACCATCAAGGCACCGCCTCACCAGGTCAAGAATAGCGGAGCAATCTTCAATAGAATGCTTATGGGAAATTAGGGGAACTCCAAGGTACCGAATGGGAAGCTTAGTGTCCACAAAATTCGTTAATTCCAAAAGTTGAAGTCTGGCCGTTTGGGTAAGGCCCCCTAAAATAATAAAGGACTTAGCTCTGTTGAGTTTCAACCCAGAATAGGTATTAAAGTCATCCAAAGCCCCCAAACAGGCTGAAATAGAGTCTGAGGCAGCCTTCACAAATATCATCAAATCATCTACGAAAATGAGATGTGAGAGGTGGGAACTCTTGCATCTAGGGAGGAGACTGATTCAACCTTCAACTTCCAACTTTCTCATCAAAGCAGAGAAGCCTTCCATAGCAATGGTGAACAGGTAAGGGGAGAGAGGATCTCCTTGCCTTATCCCCCTCCTACCTTTAAAATAACCTGTTCGGCTTCCATTCAGGAGAATTGAGAAGCAAGGAGTGTCAACACAAGCTTTCACCCAGCCCAAGAATTTTCTATCCATAAGCTAAAAGAGATACTTCCAGCTTAGGGAATCATAGGCTTTATGAAGATCAATCTTTAGGACTGCCGTCGGACTTATCCCTTTTTGATCAATGCCCCTCACCACATCATGACAAACAAAGATATTATCCACAATGGAGGGCCCTTTAATAAAAGCAGACTGGTTGTCACTCACCACTTTCCCAACCACCCCTTGCAGCCTATTCGATAAAATTTTTGTAATGATTTTATAGAATAGATTACAAAAGGCTATTGGTCTAAACCCAGCAAAAGAAGTAACATCTTCGGTCTTTGGGATGAGACTGATAAAGTAGCATTGATAGAGCCAGGTAGAATTGACTTCGAAAAGAACCACTTAACCGCCAACGTAAAATCCTCCCCAACAACCTCCCAAGAATGCTTAAAGAAAGCCGCTCCAAACCCATCTGGCCCCGGGGCTTTAGAATCTTCATAGCGAACACCACCTCTCTAATTTCCTTATTAGAAACCTTCCCAATAAGGGATTCTTGCTGCACATGATCCAGCCCATATTGTAAGGGGATAGAATCAGGGAAAAAACCACTATCGTCTGCATTTGCTCCAAACAGGTTCATATAGAAAGTAACTACCTCCTCTTTGATAAGGCTGGGCTCTTTAGTGACGGCAATCCCTTCACCCTTGATCTCCAAAATATGATTTCTATTCTGCCTACACACCATAGATTTGTGAAAGTTTCCATCCCCTAACTGAATGCTTTTCACCCTCGACTTTTCCTTGAGGAACTTCTCTTCAGTGCTAAGAGCTTCCCAAAGTTTCTTTTTAGCTTCTAACTCCAGTGTAACAAGGTTCGAGTCATCAGGGTGGGCAGCAAGGTTAATCTGAATTTGGTTTAGTTCCAAATCAGCATTCTTGACTGCAAGGAAAACATCCCCAATACTATCCTTATTCCACTTCTTTAGAGCATCTTTCACGTTCTTCAGGCGGGCAAACCTGAGAATAGGGTTGAGCTTCATATTAACCGGGCATTCCTAGCCTTTTTTAACCACCTCATCAAAACCCTCTCTACCAATCCAGGCCTCAAAAAAATGGAAGGGTTTAGGACCAAAGTTAACACTTTCTAGTATCGAAACCACAACTGGAGAGTGATCCGATAACCCTGGGGGAAGAAAAGTGGCTTCCGAAGACCTAATAACATCAATCCAACTAATATTAACCAGTACCCTGTCCAACTTACAGCAAACCCGAGAATTGCCTCCCTATCTATTGTTCCACGAGAACCTTTCTCCCTTCCATTTTAAGTCAGCAAGCTCTATGTCAAAGATGAAAGAATTAAAGTCATCGACCGCTTCTTGACGAATGGGATCCCCTCCAGCCTTTTCACTTTGATGACGGACCACATTAAAGTCCTCTACAACTGCCCAAAGACCTGAGATATTACTTGCAAAAGAACTGACATCCCTCCAAAGCTCTCTACGCTCCTCCATCGAATTCGAGGCATAAACAGCAGTACAAAAGAAATTGAGAGAGGTCCCAATGGTGGTCACCCTAGCATTGATAAATTGATCAGATTTTTTAACCTCCTCAACCTTAAACACAGTAGTGTCCCAGCTTAACTAGATTCGGACAGTCGAGTCAGCTGCACCATTATGAATGTACTTCCAGTTTGAAAGGAAAGGGTCAAAAACAGCAGCACAATTCTCCAACTTCACCTTGGTCTCAAGAAGAACAGCCAATTTAACGTTATTGTCCTTAATCATCTTCTTAACTCCCCGTTTCTTTATAGGGGCATTCAAACCCCTGACATTCCAGGCGATGCAATTCATCTAAAAATTGGGTTGTAGGCTCACTCCCTCCCTTACTATGTCCCTCCATTCTCGATCCCGCACCTTCTTTCACAGGAACTCGTTGGGGTAAAAACTTAGTACCCCTTCCCCTAGCCCGGTCCAAAAGAGAAGAACTAAAAGAATTAACAAATCCCATACCTTTGTCCAAGGACCCCTGGCTTGAACGGTTCTCCACAGCCTGCCGTTTCAGTCTTTCAAAGTTAGCTGAGGGTTTGTTGGACCAATCTGCCCCTTTACCTTTCAAAGATAGCATAACATCACGCCTCTCATTCCCCTCCAAAACAGTCCCATCCAAATCTGCAGCCAGGTCATCATTTTTCTTGCCTATAGTGGACAAAGTTGGATTTGATTCCAAGGAATCAGCTCTAGCCAGCTCGTTACCAATTAAAGGAGCATCTGCCCCATTTATTTCTCCTTCTTCCATGCACAACGCACTAGGGGTCTTCTCAAAATGGCAATTTAAATTCAAATCCTGGGCAGCATCTCTTGAACGTTGATCCCCTTCAATTAAATCTCCATTAGATCGGCCTGGGTGGGGATCTTTAAGACCAGCAAAGGAAGGGCCATCCTTTCTTTCCATTCCTAAACTAGGAAGGATAGGTAAAGGCTTGGGAACCAGATCATCTTCTACATTCTCTTCTCCCTCAAATAACTCATTGCCTAGCAAGATAGCACACGAGTCAGCATCCAATATCATATCATCCGAGTTGTAATGAACCTCCTCCGTAAGATTTTCCAGCAAAGCAAAAGCGTTGGATTGGGAGATTTTCTTGGCTTTACCCTGACCTTCCAACATTAACTCAGATTTTCTGGAATTCTTCATACTAAAATTATTATCTTGGCCCAAAGAATGAGTAACCCCCTTCCCTTTATTTTTGCTCACATTTAAGGAACCTAAATTCGAATTTGAATTCTCAATCCCAGCCTGCCTGGTCGGCTGTCCAGCCTCAGCTCCGGCCAAAGAACCACCATCTTTTCCGGCAGCACCTTTTACCCGCCATTCTTGTTTAGAGCTCAAATTTTTCTGGTTAGGAATACGGCTACCAAACTTACACATATCAACAAGGTGCCCAAAAACCCTGCAATGCTTGCAAAGAGGAGGTTTCCAATCATAAACCACACGTTGATTGAATGCAAAACCTTCATCCCCATAAACTGGAATGGAAGAGGGGAGGTCATTGTCCGCAGACACTTCCACACACATGCGAGCATAGGACAGCGCCTCCATTGATCTTGCCATCTTATCAGTCACAATAGGCTTCCCAATAACACTCCCAATTGAACTAAGTGCCTCGGAAGACCAGAACTGAATAGGGAGATTGGGAAGAGAAACCCAAATCGGGACTAAACATAAATCAACCCTTTCTAAACAAGCATCTAGACTCCATGGGCACAGAATCATCGGCCTTCTTTGGACATACCAAGGCCCCCCTTCAAGAACTCTTATCTTCTTCAAGGTTCAAACGAAAAATAAAAATACCACTATCTAATAAATTAAAATTAACATGGCCTGCAATCTTCCATTGTTTCAGCAGCATATCCCGGGCAAAGGTAAAGCTAGGCCTGCCACCAATAAAATGCCCCATGAGGGTGTTCTTCCATTTGTCAAGACCTTTTTGGATCATCAAATCCGGGCATTTCGCAACCAAAGCCCCATCAATCTTCTCCGGTTCTGTTAGAAAAGGAAACCCAATGGAGAGAATATTCATATTTACTCAAGATTGGATTTTCCTAGAAATCCATGTCTTTCCTAATTTAGAGAAAGATTGCTTGGGAGATAATTGAGTCACTTATAGTAACTCAATATATCTATCCCATGTGAGCTTGTAATATGGGGATTTTGTGAGAGAAATATAAATGTTCATGAGATCACAAAATCACACAAGACAAGGAAACCCAAAAGCAAAATCACAGAGCTCTCTCTCCCTCCTAGAAAAATCGTCTTCTCCCTCTCTTGTTCTCTTGGTGTTTGATCCTAGAGGTGGTCCAAGCTATTGTGTTCTTGGAACTGTGGAGGAGTAAGCTTGACTGTGATGGGAACGGAAAGCTTATGTGGTGCGTGGAACGATTGAGAGAGGGCTATCATCGGTTGGAGGTCTTGCACTTGTGAGGCTTAGGTAATAATCGATCCCTGCTTCGTTCTATTTTAAATGACTTCTCCATCGATACTATGATCCTATTTATGCTTCCGTTACGATCGCATTAGCGATGCCTTCAGTGGTATCAGAGCCTCTTTATCGATGGGGTTGTTTTCAATTTTATTTGTTCATTATTTTATGATGCTCATAATTTTTATTTTGTTTATAATAAAAAAAATAAAATAAAATTTTGGAGGTAAGATGCATGTGCGCATAGGGGCCGCGGGCTGGCTGCCTGCGCGCGCCCCTAGCCGCATGCACCCCACCCCTTGGATAGCCCATACCCCCTGGCCGTGTGCACCCTACAGATTGCGGCATGCGTGCAGGGCTACCAGCCCCATGCGTGCGCAGGCAGCCTTGCCGCATGTGATGCTATTGTATGAATGTGCACTTGTTTTTCCCTCTTGTTTTGCTTCATTTTGTGTTGCAATTTTTTTTATAAATAAAAAAAAAAAATTTTGGTTTCATTAATGAAAGGGATTTTTATTGGAGAAGATGGGTGGAGAGATTCTTCCCTTCACCCACCTTCCCCAATTTGGCATAATGGCTTACTATAATTGTTAGTTTTATTTTAAGCATGTATGTGATGGCTTTGTAGGGTATGTATCATGACCATTATGACATAAGTTGTCATGGTAATGGCTATGTGATGTACATGATCATAGTGACATTGGATTATCATGGTAATGATCATGTAATCCACATAACCATTATGAGATAAGTTGTCATGGTAATGGTTGCATGATGGATGCACTTGATCATAATGGCTTGAATTGTCATGGTAATAATGTTTTATGTGTTTTTGGGTAATTTTCACATAAATGTTGGAATATTATTTTTTAGCATCATGTAAATAATGTGGACCATGGTTATGGGATGAATAAAATTACATGCATTAGATATATGTGTGTGCTAGGCATGGCATGGTTGAGATTTTATATGTAATATCCTTTATTATTCTCCAGGCAGTCCAATTTTGGTGGACTAGTTTCCTATTATGTAATTTATTTATTTGGAAAGGGTTGTAATATTTTTAGCTTAGTTTGAAAATATTCATTGTAACCTCGTGGATCATGGATCTTAAGTCAAGGATCATGGATCATGGATTATGGATCATGGATCGTGGATCACAGATTATGGATCACGGATCAGGGATCTTGCCGGTTCATTGGAGACAAGAATGAAGGAAGGACTTGCTCACTTGAAGTATCCTTAATTATTACAGTTTTAGAATTTCTCTGTAATAGATAGTTGCATATGCATTGTCACATTATAATTGCCATGAGTGGGAGTGACATATGAGGCTATGATTACTCCCATCCATTTTTAGTCAAAGTGAGTTTGTCTTAGTTATGAACTCACATTGATTAAAGATGTTATCCCATAACCATTGGTATTTATGTGTTTATAGTTTTCCTTGGATGGATGTGCTATTTTGTTTATACATTGAATGTATACTTATGGTTTAACATGTGTTCCCGTTTTCCCTCATTATAATACAAGTGTGATATGGGAAGCCATGGTTGGTGGGATTCTCATGGCCTCCCTTAGTTGGTGAGTGTAGAAATGTCATTGATCCACCCTAGTAGATGCCGATAGGATAATATTAGGATGAATTGGTGAAATTATCTGCACTCATCTCACATGTGATAGGTAGAGAAAATGGTCAGTGGTATGTGTTCTATGATAATAAGCATTAACCCACAAACACCATAGTTCCCTCCAAAATTAAGGGTAAACACTTGACTTGAGTGTGTGTCAGCAGCCGATAGGAATGGGCATGACACTCAGGTGGCCAAATACATTGGAAGTCTAAGTGACGGGCAGAATAGTCCACCCAACCAAGATGCGAATGATGAACTCCGATAAGCTAAGTCAGGAGCATGAGGGTTGGTCGTTTCCAATTCATGCCCTATAAGCTAGAGGGAAGCTTGGGGTGTGACTGACCATTGATTGTTCTTACCCCAATTATTTCAATGGTTGTAGATCATGCTAATTAGTAATTTTTGTACATCATGTAGATTTTAAAAATGTCAACCCAAATGAACTATGCTGCCCTGATCAAAGATCATGTTTTGACCGACCCTAACTATGTTGACTGGAGGAGGAACATCAAGTTACTCCTGTCTACAGAAGGTCTAATGTCTGTCCTAGACGAAGATAAGCCTGAATTCCCTAATGAGGAGAACCCTGAATCGAAGCCTGCCTATGAATTGTTTCGACAAAAAAATTCTAAGGCAAAACTCCTCGTGTTGAGTTCTCTGGAGAAGACCATCGCTGATTCGGTCAAGGATCTATACTTGACCAAGGACATGATGGAGGAGATGTATGGGAGGGAAGAACGTCATGCCCATCATCAACTGGTGACACTCCTCCATGGCACGAAGATGGCTCAAAGTACTCCGGTTATTGACCATGTCATGAAACTGAGGAACTTGTTCTTGGATCTAGAGAACCTTGGGACTTCATTCAAGCTGAATTATAAGATGGATGTCATCTTCCACTCATTGCCTCAGGACATCTACGGATCGTTTATTATCAATTACAATATGAATAAACTTTCCGTTGAACTCCCTGAGTTGGGCAACATGTTGCAAGAGGTGGAAGCTGCATCCAAGAAGCAGAAAGTGGAGGTCTTGACTACAGAGGACAAGTCTTCTTCCTCAAAGCCCAAGGGCAAGAAGAAGAAGAAGAAGGCTAACAAGGGCAAAAACCCTAAGGTTGGCGATAAGGGAATTCAGAAGAACAAGAGTGAGGAGACTTGTTTCTATTGTAAGAAGGGCGGACATTGGAAGAAGGAATGTCGTGCTTTCCTGGCTGCTCAGAAAAAGAAGCAGGAGAAACAGGAAGAAAGTATTTCTGAAACCTTGGTCCTTTATGAGTCTAATTTGTCAGAGGAACCTACTAACACATGGTTTGTGGACTCGGGGTCTACCGCCCATATTTGTAACTTGTTGTAGGGGTTCAAGCTGACAAGAAGACTGAGTAAGGATAAAGTTCGATTGCGAACGGGTACGGGTGCTGAGCCCGCTGCTGAGGCCGTTGGAGATTTTACTTTAGTTTTTTATTATAGTACTTTAGTTTTGAGAGATTGTTTTTATGTTCCTCATTTTAGGGAGAATATTGTTTCTGTTAGTAGGCTTGTTATGGATGGTTATACTTTCCTCTTTGGTAATAAATTAACTATTTGATTGAATAATTCTTTTATTGCTTCTGGCCTACTGGATAACGGGTTATATCTCTTAAAACCGGTACTAGAGGTGAATGAGATCTCCAATAATTCTTTAAAAAGAAAATCAGCCCAAGATAATTCTACATACCTTTGGCACTTGAGGTTAGGTCACATTGGAGTAGAAAGGATAAACAAGTTGGTGAAGGATGGGCCTTTGGAATCATTGAAGGTAGAACCTTACCCAACCTGTGAGTCGTGTCTACAAGGAAAAATGACCAAGAAACCCTTCTCTAACAAGGGAAGAAGAGCCGAAGCAGTGTTAGAATTGATACGCTCAGATGTATGTGGGCCCATCAATGTTCAGGCGAGGTATGGTTACGAATACTTCGTGACCTTCATTGATGACTACTCTCGTTATGGATATATTTACTTGATGCACCACAAGTCAGAAACTTTTGATAAATTCAAGGAATTTCGAGCAGAGGTTGAAAAACAGTTAAGAAATTGCATCAAGTGCCTTCGATCTGATTGAGGAGGAGAGTACTTATCAGATGAGTTCAGGGACTATCTGAAAGAAGCTGGGATCATAACCCAGTTGACAGCCCCGGGAACAGCTCAACAGAACGGAGTTTCAAAAAGGAGGAATCAACCTTGTTAGACATGGTTCGGTCCATGTTGAGTTATTCGGAACTGCCATTGAGTTTTTGGGGTTTCACACTGGAAACTGCCATCTATATATTGAACAGGATACCAACAAAGTCTGTGACCAGAACACCTTTTGAGTTGTTGTATCGGCGTAAGCCAAGTCTTCAACATCTCAAGGTGTGGGGTTGCATAGTGCATGTTAAGAAACAATAGACGGATAAGTTAGAATCCTAAACAGATAGATGCTATTTCTTGGGATACCCTAAGACTACAATACGCTACTACTTCTATGACCCTGTTAATCAGAAAGTCATAGTTAGTAAGCATGCGACTTTTCTTGAGGATGACATGATCTCACTGAGATCAGATCCAGTGGTCATTAAAGAAATAACTGATGACCAAATACCTTCAGCATCGACAGAGGTTCCAGTTGACGTACCCACAGTTGAGCAACAGCCTCAAGAGCCTAGGAGGAGTGGGAGGTCTATCAGGCCACCAACTTGTTTGAACCTTCTCACAGAGGAGGATCAAAAGGTGGAAGAATTCCACATGGTATCTGACTGTTTAGACACAGATCCTTATACTTACACTGAAGCTCTTAAGGACGTTGACTCAGTGAAATGGCAGGAAGCAATGTGCAGTGAAATAGATTCTATGGATTCTAACCATGTCTAGACTCTTAAAGATCTTCCAGTTGGGGTAAAACCCATAGGGTGTAAATGGATCTACAAGAGGAAGAGAGGTGTGGATGGAAAGGTGGAACGTTTCAAGGCAAGGCTGGTGGCGAAGGGATGGGATACACTCAGAAAGAGGGTGTTGACTATGATGAAACCTTCTCACTTGTAGCGATAATTATATCCATTTGGATTCTATTGTCGATTGCTGCATACCATGACTATAAGATCTGGCAGATGGATGTGCAGACCACTTTCCTTAACGGTTATCTTGATGAGGTCATATACATGAATCAGCCAGAGGGTTTTGTCTCTCCAGGAGAGGAAAACAAGGTATGCAGGTTGTTGAGGTCTATTTATGGACTAAAACAAGCTTTCAGATCATGGAACATCCGTTTTGATCAAACTATCAAGGATTTTGAGTTTGAATAAAACATCGATGAGCCATGTGTGTATAAGAAAGTCTGTGGGAGTGCCGTCTATTTCCTAGTCCTATATGTGGATGATATATTGCTCATTGGGAATGATGTGGAGTTACTTTCATCTGTAAAGATGTGGTTGTCCAAAACATTCTCAATAAAGGATCTGGGTGAAGCCAGCTACATCCTAGGAATTATACTTGTGAGAGATCGCAAGAAGAGGATGTTGGGATTATCACAATCCACCTACATTGACAAAGTGCTTGAGAGGTTCAACATGCAGGATTTGAAGAGAGGTAGTGTGCCCCTCAGACATGGAATTGGTTTATCCAAGTCACAAAGTCCTCAAACTCCTGAGGAAATTGAGACTATGAAGAGAGTTTCTTATGCTTCAGCAGTAGAAAGTCTGATGTATGCCATGTTGTGTACTAGGCCAGATATTTGTCATGCCGTAGGGATTGTGAGTCGATATCAATCCAATCCAGGACAAGAACATTGGACAGTTGTCAAGGGGATCCTCAAGTACTTAAGGAGGACCAAAGAATACTTTCTTGTTTATGGTTGTGATCAGTTGTCAGTGGTTGGATATATGGATTCGGATTTCCAAACTGACAAGGATGACAGAAAGTCTACCTCTGGGATGGTTTTT
Organism: Telopea speciosissima; assembly: GCF_018873765.1. Classification (NCBI taxonomy): domain Eukaryota; kingdom Viridiplantae; phylum Streptophyta; class Magnoliopsida; order Proteales; family Proteaceae; genus Telopea; species Telopea speciosissima. Next base: position 121,496 of record NW_025317409.1, read on the forward strand.
ATGATTGGTGGGGGTGCAGTAATTTGGAGGAGTGCCAAACAAAAGTCAACAGCAGACTCCACAACAGAAGCTGAGTACTTGGCAGCTAGTGAAGCAGCCAAGGAAGGTGTCTGGCTCAAGAAATTCTTGACAGACCTAGGGGTGATGCCTGAGCTAGTGGAGCGACCCATACAACTGTTATGTGACAACAGGGGAGCTATAGCACAAGCGAAGGAACCAAGAGCTCATCAGAGGAACAAGCATGTGGAGCGAAAATATCACTTGATCCGTGAGATTATTCAGCGTGGCGATATAGCCATAGCTAAGGTTGACACTGTAGATAACCTATCTGATCCCATAACCAAGGCGTTGCCTCCTAGTGTTTTTGAGAAACATGTGGGGAATATGGGGGTGAAGTCCATGGGTGGCTAGCACTGATGTACAAAACTCCTTCTATTTGAATAATAAATTCTTATTTTGATTAGCATGATTAGTTGTTGAGCTTAGTTATTGTCCTTAGGTATTCATACGTAAAACTGTTCACCACTGGGGATGGAACTGGACATCCCATCCGGCATGGTGGTCACATTGTGTGTGCTTAGGGAGGTTATTTTCCAAGACACAAATGTAAGTGCACATTTGGTGTGTGCATTGGACTGGATCATTGAGAATTTCACATGTGGTGTACTATTAGTATAAAGAAAATGAGATTCTCTTAAGTAGTTCACGATTAGTCCCTTGACCTGAGGGGTCCTTATCGACGCTTTCATATGTTGAGAGTTTTGGTGTACCAACGGTTGATGTCTATCTCTGACTATATATCGGTGCGCTGGATTCTCAGTGTCTGACTATAAGAGCAGGCCAGACACCTTCCTTGGCACCACCCCCCAAACCTCCAAGAGCAGCCTCTTCAGCACCACCCTCCCCAGACCACTCACTTCTCCCCCTTCTTCCCCACCTCTCGGACTGAGAAGAGGGGGAAGACCATTAGCCGAAGCTAATGGCCTGTCGGCCATCACCAAGAAAAAATAACTAGAACACCACTCTCAAAATCGCCAGAGCGTCTCTCTCCTCAAAAAAAATTTTCGTCTATATCCACATGTCTAATTAGAGATAAGGACACTTTTTAAAAAATCCAAAACCAAAAATAGTACAGAAATGCCCCCAAATAACTCCAAACGACCCACCCGGTCTGGTTCAAATAAAAAATGAGCATATGTCAGAATACGTACCGATTCAAAGTTCACGACCCTCAACATTGCATCCACACGTCTAATAAGAGAGATAAGGACACTTTTAAGAGAATCCCAAACCCAAAAAAGTACAAAATTCCCCCAAATAACCCGAAACAACCCACACGGTCTGGTTTAAATCAAAAATGAATATATGCCGAAATAGGTACCGATTCGAAGGTCACGACCCTCAACATCGCATCCACATGTCTAATAAGAGATAAGGACACTTTTTAGAAAATACCAAACCCATAAAAGTACAGAAATGCCCCCAAATAACTCCAAACGACCCACCCGGTCTGGTTTAAACCGAAAATGAACTTATGTCGAAATAGGTAATGATTCGAAGGTCACGACCCGCAACATCGCATCCACACGTCTAATAAGAGATAAGGATACTTTTTAAAAAATTCCAAACCCAAAAAAGTACAGAAATGCCCCCAAATAACCCCGAACGATCCACCCGGTCTAGTTTAAACTGAAAATGAACATATACCGAAATAGGTATCGATTCGAAGGTGACAACCCTCAACATCGCATCCACATGTCTAATAAGAGATAAGGACACTTTTTAGAAAATACCAAACCCATAAAAGTACAAAAATGCCCCCAAATAACCCCAAAGGACCCACCCGGTCTGGGTTAAATAAAAAATGAACTTATGTCAAAATAGGTATCGATTTGTAGGTCAAGACCCTCAACATTGCATCCACACATCTAGTAAGAGATAAGGACACTTTTTAGAAAATACGAAACCCAAAAAAGTACTAAAATGCCCACAAATAACCCCGAACGACCCACCCGGTCTGGTTTAAACCAAAAATAAACATATGTCGAATTAGGTATCAATTCGAAGGTCACGACCCTCAACATCGTATCCACACGTCTAATTAGAGATAAGGACACTTTTTAGAAAATCCCAAACCCAAAAAGTACAGAAATGCCCCCAAATGACCCCAAATGACACACCAGGTCTGGTTTAAATTGAAAATGAACATATGTCAAAATAGGTAACGATTCAAAGGTCCCGACTCTCAACATCGCATCCACATGTCTAATAAGAGATAATGACATTTTTTAGAAAATCCCAAGCCCAAAAAAGTGCAGAAATGCACCCAAATAACCCCAAATGACCCACCCGGTATGATTTAAATAAAAAATGAACTTATGCCGAAATAGGCATCGATTCGAAGCTCACGACCCTCAAACTCACATCCACACATCTAATAAGAGATAAGGACACTTTTATGAAAATACAAAACAAAAAAAGTACAGAAATGCCCCCAAATAACCCCAAACGACTCACCCGATCTGGTTTAAACCGAAAATGAACATATGCCGAAATAGGTATCGATTCAAAGGTCACGACCCTCAATATCGCATCCACAAGTCTAATAAGAGATAAGGACACTTTTCAAAAAATACCAAACCCAAAAAAGTACAGAAATGCCCCCAAATAGCACCAAATGACCCACCCGGTCTGGTTTAAACCGAAAATGAACATATGTCGAAATAGGTATCGCTTCGAAGGACACGAAGCACAACATCACATCCACACATCTAATAAGAAATAAGGACACTTTTTAGAAAATCCCAAGCCCAAAATAGTACAGAAATGCCCCAAAATAACCCTAAACGACCCACCCGGTCTACTTTAAATCGAAAATGAACATATGTCGAAATAGGTATCGATTCGAAGGTCACGACCTTCAACATCGCATCCACATGTCTAATAAGAGATAATGACACTTTTTAGAAAATACCAAACCCAAAAAAGTACAGAAATGCCCCCAAATAACCCCAAACGACCCACCCGGTCTGGTTTAAATCGAAAATGAACATATGTCGAAATAGGTATCAATTCAAAGGTAATGACCCTGAACTAAGAATGAAAGAATTCACCCATGTTTGGAGGGCACAAAATCGACCTGCAGATTTTATGGCTGCAGTCCCTTGCAACTCACATGGGTTAGTTTGGGATCCAGGAGATTTCTCCTTTGCCCTTGTTAACTACCTTAAGCAGGACTCGGATTTTGTCACTTATTTTAGGCTGTAATTTTTTTGGCTTGTTGCTTGTTTGATGGGGCCTGTCCCATTGTGCTTTGGGTTCTCTTCCCCTTGTCGGGTTCTTAGAGAATGCCTTCTTTTGTATTTTTTCCTCCTTTTTTAACACAATCATCTTACTTATCGAAAAAAAAAAGGTAACGACCCTCAACATCGCATCCACACGTCTAAAAAGAGATAAGGACACTTTTTAAAGAATCCCAAAACAAAAAAGTACAGAAATGTCCCCAAATAACCCCAAACGACCCACTCGGTCTGGTTTAAATCGAAAATGAACTTATGCTGAAATAGGTATCGATTCGAAGGTCACGACCCACAACATCGCATACACACGTCTAATAAGAGATATGGACACTTTTTATAAAATACCAAACCTAAAAAAGTACAGAAATGCTCCCAAATAACCCCAAACGACCCACACGGTCTGGTTTAAATCGAAAATGAACATATGTCGAAATAGGTATCGATTCGAAGGTCATGACCCTCAACATCGCATCCACACGTCTAATAAGAGATAAGGACACTTTTTAGAAAATCCCATGCCCAAAAAAGTACTGAAATGCCCCCAAATAACCCCAAACAACCCACCCGGTCTGGTTTAAACCGAAAATGAACTTATGTTGAAATAGGTATCGATTCGAAGGTCACGACCCACAACATCGCATACACACGTCTAATAAGAGATATGGACACTTTTTATAAAATACCAAACCCATAAAACTACAGAAATGCCCCCAAATACCCCGAACGACCTACACGGTCAGGTTTAAACTGAAAATTAACATACGTCGAAATAGGTATCAATTCGAAGGTCACGACCCTCAACATCGCATCTACACATCTACTAAGAGATAAGGACACTTTTTAGAAAACTCCATGCCCAAAAAAGTATAGAAATGCCCCCAAAAAACCCCAAACGACCCACCCGATCTGGTTTAAATCGAAAATGAACATATGTTGAAATAGGTATCGATTCGAAGGTCACGACCCGCAACATTGCATCCACACGTCTAATAAGAGATAAGGACACTTTTTAGAAAATACCAAGCCCAAAAAAGTACAGAAATGCCCCTAAATAACCATAAACTACCCACCCGGTCTGGTTTAAACCGAAAAAGAACATGTGCAGAACTAGGTATCGATTCGAAGGTCATGACCCTCAACATCGCATCCACATATCTAATAAGAGATAAGGACACTTTTAAAGAATCCCAAACCCAAAAAAGTACAGAAATGCCCCCAAAAAATACCAAACGTCATCCGGTCTGGTTTAAATCGAAAATGAACATACGCCGAAATAGGTATTGATTCGAAGGTCACGACCCTCAACATCGCATCCACACTTCTAATAAGAGATAAGGACACTTTTTAGAGAATCCCAAACCCCAAAAAGTACATAAATGCCCCCAAATAACCCCAAACACCACCCGGTGTGGTTTAAACCGAAAATGAACATATGCCGAAATAGGTATCGATTCGAAGGTCACGACCCTCAACATCGCATCCACGCGTCTAATAAGAGATAAGGACACTTTTTTGAAAATACCAAGCCCAAAAAAGTACAGAAAAGCCCCCAAATAACCAACAACAACCAACCCGGTCTGGTTTAAATCGAAAATGAACAAATGGAAACAGGTATCGATTCAAAAGTCACGACCCTCAACATCGCATCCACACGTCTACTAAGAGATAAGGACACTTTTTAGAGAATCCCAAACCCAAAAAAGTACAGAAATGCCCCCAAAAAGCCCCAAACGCCACCCTGTCTGGTTTAAACCGAAAATGAACATACGTCGAAATAGGTAATGATTCGAAGGTCACAACCCTCAACATCGCATCCACACGTCTAATAAGAGATAAGGACACTTTTCAGAGAATCCCAAACCCAAAAAAGTACAGAAATGCCCCCAAATAACCCCAACTGCCACCCGGTCTGGTTTTAACCAAAAATGAACATACATCGAAATAGGTATCGATACGAAGGTCACGACCCTCAACATCGCATCCACACATATAATGAGAGATAAAGACACTTTTTAGAAAATACCTTACCCAAAAAAGTATAGAAATGCCCCCAAATAACCCCAAACGACCCACCCGGTCTGGTTTAAACCAAAAATGAACATATGTCAAAATAGGTATCGATTCGAAGGTCACGACCCTCAACAACGCATCCACATGTCCAATAAGAGATAAGGACACTATTTAGAAAATACCAAGCCCAGAAAAGTACGAAATAGTCCCCCAATAACCCCAAATGACACACCAAGTCTGGTTTAAACCGAAAATGAACATATGCCGAAATAGGTATTGATTCAAAGGTTACAACCCTCAACATCGTTTCCACATGTCCAATTAAAGATAAGGACAATTTTTAGAAAATCCCAAACCCAAAAAAGTAAAGAAATGCCCCCAAATAACACCGAACGACCTACTCGGTTTGTTTCGAACCAGAAATGAACAGTTGTCAAAATACGTATCAATTCGAAGGTCATGACCCTCAACATCGCATCCACACGTCTAATAAGAGATCAGGACACTTTTTAGAAAATCCCAAGCCCAAAAAAGTATGGAAATGCCCCCAAATAACCCCGAACGACCCATCCGGTCTGGTTTAAACTGAAAATGAACAAATGTCAAAATAGGTATCGATTCAAAAGTCACGACCCTCAACGTCGCATCCACACATCTTATAAGAGATAAGAAAACTTTTTAGAAAATAGAAAATCCATAAAAGTACAGAAATGCCCCCAAATAACCCCTAATGACCCACCCGGTCTGGTTTAAATCAAAAATGAACTTATGCCAAAATAGGTATCGATTCGTAGGTCATGACCCTCAACATCGCATCCACATGTCGAATAAGAGATAAGGACACTTTTAGAAAATACCAAACCCAAAAAAGTACAGAAATGCCCCCAAATAACCCGAAACGACCCACCCGGTCTGGTTTAAATCGAAATAGGTATTGATTCAAAAGTCAGACCCCCAACATCGCTTCTACACTTCTAATTAGAGATAAGGACATTTTTTAGAAAATCCCAAACCCAAAAATATACAGAAATGCCCCCAAATAACCCAAACAACCCACCTGGTCTGGTTTAAACCGAAAAAGAACATGTGTCAAAATAGGTACCGATTCGAAGGTCACGACCCACAACATCGCATCCACTTTTCAAATTAGAGATAAGGACACTTTTTAGAAAATCCCCAACCCAAAAAAGTACAGAAATGCCCCTAGACAACTCCAAACGACCCACCTGGTCTAGTTTAAACCGAAAATGAACATATGTCGAAATATGTATCGATTCAAAGGCCACGACCCTCAACATCGCATCTACACGTCAAATAAGAGAAAAGGACGCTTTTTAGAAAATCCCAAGCCCAAAAAAATACAGAAATGCTCCCAAATAACCCCAAACGACCCACCTGGTCTGGTTTAAATCGAAAATGAACATATGCCCAAATAGGTATTGATTCGAAGGTCAAGACCCACAACATCGAATACAATGTCTAATTAGAGATAAGAAAAATTTTTAGAAAATCTCAAACCCAAAAAAGGACAAAAATACCCACAAATAACCCAAACGACCCACCTGGTCTGGTTTATACAGAAAATGAACATATTCCGAAATAGGTATCTATTCGAAGGTCACAACCCTCAACATCGCATCCACACGTCTAACAAGAGATAAGGACACTTTTTAGAGAATCTCAAACCCAAAAAACTGCAGAAATGCGCCCAAAATACCCCAAAAGCCACCCGATCTGGTTTAAACCGAAAATGAACATACGTCGAAATAGGTATTGATTCGAAGGTCACGACCCTCAAGATCGCATTCACTCGTCTAATTACAGATAAAGGCAATTTTTAGAAAATCCCCAACCCAAAAAATTATAGAAATGTCCCCAAATAACTTCAAACGACTCACCCGGTCTGTTTCGGGCCAGAAATGAACATATGTCAAAATACGTATCGATTCGAAGGTTATGACCCTCAACATCGCATCCACATGTCTAATAAGAGATGAGGACACTTTTTAGAAAATCCCAAACCCAAAAAAGTACAAAAATGCCCCAAAATAACCCCGAACAACCCACCCGGTCTGGTTTAAACTGAAAATGAACATATGCCAAAATAGGTATCAATTCGAAAGTCACGACCCTCAACATCGCATCCACATGTGTAATAAGAGATAAGGAAACTTTTTAGAAAATAGCAAACCCATAAAAGTACATTAATGCTGCTAAATAACCGCTAACGACCCACCCGATCTAGTTCAAACCGAAAATGAACTTATGGCGAAATAGGTATCGATACGAAGGTCACAACCCTCAACATCGCATCCACACGTCGAATATGGGGTAAGGACACTTTTCAGAAAATACCAAATCCAAAAAAGTACAAAAATGCCCCCAAATAACCCCAAACGACCCACCTGGTCTGGTTTAAAATGAAAATGAACATATGTCAAAATATGTATCGAATCGAAGGTCACGACCCTCAACATAGTATCAACACATCTAATAAGATATTAGGATACTTTTTTGAAAATCACAAACCCAAAAAAGTATAGAAATGCCCCCAAATAACTCCATACGACCCATCCGGTCTGGTTCGGTACGAAAATTAACATATGTCGAAATACGTATCGATTCGAACGTCATGACCCTCAACATCGCATCCACACATCTAATAAAAGATAAGGACACTTTTTAGAAAATCCCAAGCCCAAAAATGTACAGAAATGCCCCCAAATAAGCCCGAACGAAGCACCCGATTTGGTTTAAACAAAAAATGAACATATGTCAAAATAGGTATCGATTCGAAGGACATGACCCTTAACATCGCATCCACACGTCTAATAAGTGATAAGGACACTTTTCAGAAAATACAAAACCCAAAACAAGTACAGAAATGCCCCCAAATAACCCAAAACGACCCACCCGGTATGGTTTACATCGAAAATGAACATATGCTGAAATACGTATCGATTCGAAGGTCACGACCCTCAACATCGTATCCACACGTATAATAGGAGATAAGGACATTTTTTAGAAAATACCAAACCCTAAAAAGTACAGAAATGCCTCAAAATAACCCGAGTCGACCCACCCGGTCTGCTTTATATCGAAAATGAACATCTGATCAAATAGGTATCGATTCGAAGGTAACGACCCTCAACATCACATCCACCCATCTAATAAGAGATAAGGACACTTTTTAAAGAATCCCAAAACCAAAAAGTACAGAAATATCCCCAAATAACCCCAAACGACCAACCCGATCTGGTTTAAACCAAAAAAGAACATACGCCGAAATAGATGTCGATACGAAGGTCACGACCTTCAACATCGCATCCACACGTCTAAAAAGAGATAAGGACACTTTTTAGAAAATACCTAACTCAAAAAAGTATAGAAATGCCCCCATATAACCCCAAACGACCCACCCGGTCTGGTTTAAACCGAAAATGAACATATGTCGAAATAGGTATCGATTCGAAGGTCACGAGCCTCAACATCGCATCCACACATCTGATAAGAGACAAGGACACTTTTTAGAAAATACCAAGCCCAAAAAAGTACAGAAATACCCCCCAAATAACCCCAAACGACCCACCCTGTCTGCTTTAAACAAAAAATGAACATATGCAAAAATAGGTATCGATTCGAATGTCACGACCCTCAACATTGCATCCACACATCTAATAAGATATAAGGACACTTTTTAGAGAATCCCATACCCAAAAAAGTATAGAAATGCCCCCAAAAAACCCCAAACGCCACCCGATCTGGTTTAAACCTAAAATGAACATATGTCGAAATAGGTATTGATTCGAAAGTCACGACCATTAACATCGCATCCACACGTCTAACAAGAGATAAGGACACTTTTTAGAGAATCCCAAACCCAAAAAAGTATGAAAATGCCCCCAAATAACCCCAAACGGCACCCGATCTGGTTTAAATCGAAAACGAACATACGCCGAAATAGGTATCGATACAAAGGTCACGACCCTCAACATCGCATCCACACGTATAATAAGAGATAAGGACACTTTTTAGAAAATACCTAACCCAAAAAAGTACAGAAATGCCCCTAAATAACCCCAAATGACCCACCCAGTCTGGTTGGAACCGAAAATAAACATTTGTCGAAATAGGTAACGATTAGAAGGTCACGACCCTCAACATCCCACCCACACGACTAATAAGAAACAAGGACACTATTTAGAAAATACCAAACCCAAAAAAGTACGGAAATGCCCCCAAATAACCCTAAACGACACACCAGGTCTTGTTTAAACCGAAAATGAACATATGCCGAAATAGTTATTGATTCGAAGGTCACGACCCTCAACATCGTATCCACATGTATAATTATAGATAAGGACAATTTTTAGAAAATCCCACCCGGTCTATTTCGGACCAGAAATGAACATATGTCAAAATACGTATCGATTCGAAGGTTACGACCCTCAACATCGCATCCACATGTCTAATAAGAAATAAGGACACTTTTTAGAAAATCCCAAACCCAAAAAAGTACAAAAATGCCCCAAAATAACCCCGAACGACCCACCCGGTCTGGTATAAACTGAAAATGAACATACGCCGAAATAGATGTCGATACGAAGGTCACGACCTTCAACATCGCATCCACACGTCTAATAAGATATAAGGACACTTTTTAGAAAATACCTAACTCAAAAAAGTACAGAAATGCCCCCATATTACCCCAAACGACCCACCCTGTCTGGTTTAAACAAAAAATGAACATATGCAAAAATAGGTATCGATTCGAACGTCACGACCCTCAACATGGCATCCACACATCTAATAAGAGATAAGGACACTTTTTAGAGAATCCCAAACCCAAAAAAGTATAGAAATGCCCCCAAATAACCCCAAACAACGCACCCGGTCTGGTTTAAACTGAAAAGGAACTTATGCCGAAATAGATATCGATTCAAAGGTCAAGACCGTAAACATCGCATTTAGACGTCTAATAGGAGATACAGACAATTTTTAGAAAATACCAAACCCAAAAAAGTACAGAAATGCTCCCAAATAATCCCGAACGACCCACCCGGTCTGGTTTAAACAGAAAATGAACATATGTAGAAATAGGTATCGATTCGAAGGTCATGACCCCCAACATCACATCCACACATTTAATAAGAGATAAGGACACTTTTAAGAAAATCCCAAGCCCAAAAAAGTACAGAAATGCCGCCAAATAAGCCCAAACGACCGACCCAGACTAGTTTAAACCGAAAAGGAACATATGTCGAAATAGGTATCGATTCGAAGCTCACGACCCTCAACATCGCATCCACACGTCTAATAAGAGATAAGGACACTTTCTAGAATATACCAAGCCCAAGAAAGTACAGAAATGCCTCAAAATAACCCCAAACGACCCAAGCAGTTTGGTTTAAACAAAAAATGAACTTATGCCGAAATAGGTATCGATTTGAAGGTCATGACCCTTTACATCGCGTCCACACGTCTACTAAGAGATAAAGACACTTTTTAGAGAATCCCAAACCCAAAAAAGTACAGGAATGCCCCCAAATAACCACAAATGCCACCCAGTCTGGTTTAAACCGAAAATGAACATACGCCGAAATAGATGTCGATACGAAGGTCATGACCTTCAACATCGCATCCACACGTCTAATAAGAGATAAGGACACTTTTTAGAAAATACCTAACTCAAAAAAGTACAGAAATGCCCCCATATTACCATAAACGACCCACCCGGTCTGGTTTAAACCGAAAATGAACATATGTCGAAATAGGTATCGATTCGAAGGTCACGAGCCTCAACTTCGCATCCACACATCTGGTAAGAGACAAGGACACTTTTTAGAAAATACCAAGCCCAAAAAAGTATAGAAATGCCCCCCAAATAACCCCAAACGACCCACCCTGTCTGGTTTAAACAAAAAATGAACATATGCAAAAATAGGTATCGATTCGAATGTCACGACCCTCAACATTGCATCCACACATCTAATAAGAGATAAGGACACTTTTTAGAGAATCCCAAACCCAAAAAAGTATAGAAATGCCCCCAAAAAACCCCAAACGCCAACCGATCTGGTTTAAACCAAAAATGAACATATGCTGAAATAGGTATTGATTCGAAAGTCACGACCATCAATATCGCATCCACACGTCTAACAAGAGATAAGGACACTTTTTAGAGAATCCCAAACCCAAAAAAGTATGAAAATGCCCCCAAATAACCCCAAACGGCACCTGATCTGGTTTAAACCAAAAATGAACATACGCCAAAATAGGTATCGATACGAAGGTCACGACCCTCAACATCGCATCCACACGTATAATAAGAGATAAGGACAGTTTTTAGAAAATATCTAACCCAAAAAGTACAGAAATGCCCCTAAATAACCCCAAACGACCCACCCAGTATGGTTGGAACAAAAAATAAACAGTTGTCGAAATAGGTAATAATTCGAAGGTCACGACCCTCAACATCGCATCCACAAGACTAATAAGAAATAAGGACACTATTTAGAAAATACCAAACCCAAAAAAGTATGGAAATGCCCCCAAATAACCCCCAAACGACATACCAGGTCTTGTTTAAACCGAAAATGAACATATGCCGAAATAGGTATTGATTCGAAAGTCATGACCTCAACATCGTATCCACATGTCTAATTATAGATAAGGACAATTTTTAGAAAATCCCAAACCCAAAAAAGTATAGAAATGCCCCCAAAGAACTCTAAACGACCCACCCGGTCTATTTCAAACCAGAAATGAACATATGTCAAAATACGTATCGATTCGAAGGTTACGACCCTCAACATCGCATCCACATGTCTAATAAGAAATAAGGACACTTTTTAGAAAATCCCAAACCCAAAAAAGTACGAAAATGCCCCAAAATAATCCTGAACGACCCACCCGGTCTGGTATAAATTGAAAATGAACATATGCCAAAATAGGTATCGATTCGAAAGTCACGACCCTCAACATCGTATCCACATGTCTAATAAGAGATAAGGAAACTTTTTTGAAAATAGCAAACCCATAAAAGTACATTAATGCCCCTAAATAACCCCTAACGACCCACCCGGTCTAGTTTAAATCGAAAATGAACTTATGGCGAAATAGGTATCGATTCGTAGCTCATAACCCTCAACATCGCATCCACACGTCGAATAAGAGATTAGGACACTTTTAGAACATACCAAACCCAAAAAAGTATAGAAAAACCCCAAATAACCCCAAACGACCCTCCCGAACTGGTTTAAACCGAAAATGAACATATGCCGAAATAGGTATTGATTCGAAGGTCATGACCCTCAACATCGCATCCACACGTCTAATTAGAGATAAGGACAATTTTTAAAAAATCCCAAACCCAAAAATATACAGAAATGCCCCCAAATAACCCCAAACGACCCACCTGGTGTGGTTTAAACCGAAACTGAACATATGTCGAAATACGTATCGATTCGAAGGTCCCAACCCTCAACATCGCATCCACGTGTCTAATTAGAGAAAAGGACACTTTTTTGAAAGTCCCAAACCCAAAAAAGTACAGAAATGCCCCCAAATAACTCCATACGACCCACCCGGTCTGGTTCGGTATGGAAATGATCATATGTCAAAATACGTATCGATTCGAACGTCACGACCCTCAACATCGCATCCACACGTCTAATAAGAGATAAGGACACCTTTTAGAAAATCCCAAGCCCAAAAAAGTATAGAAATGCCCCCAAATAACCCCGAACAAACCAACCGGTTTGGTTTAAACCGAAAATGAACATATGTCGAAATAGGTATCGATTCGAAGGTCACGACCCTTAACATCGCATCCACACTTTTCAAAAAATACAAAACCCAAAAAAAGTACAGAAATGCCCCCAAATAACCCTTAACGACCCACCCGGTATGGTTTAAATAAAAAATGAGCATATGTCGAAATAGATATCGATTCGAAGGTCACGACCCTCAACATCGCATCCACACGTCTAACTAGAGATAAGGACACTTTTTAGAAAATCCCAAACCCAAAATTGTTCAGAAATGCCCCTAATAACCCCAAACGACCCACTCGGTCTAGTTTAAACAAAAAATGAGCATATGCCGAAATAGGTATCGATTCGAAGGTCACGACCCTCAACATCGTATCCACACGTCTAATAAGAGATAAGGACACTTTTTAGAAAATACCAAACCCTAAAAAGTACAAAAATGCCCCCAAATAACCCTAGTCGACCCACCCGATCTGCTTTAAATCGAAAATGAACATATGAAGAAATAGGTATCGATACGAAGGTAATGACCCTCAACATCGCATCCACCCGTCTAATAAGAGATAAGGACACTTTTTAAAGAATCCCAAAACCAAAAAGTATAGAAATGTCCCCAAATAACACCAAACAACACACCCGGTCTGGTTTAAACTGAAATGGAACTTATGCCGAAATAGATATCGATTCATAGGTCAAGACCGTAAACATCGCATCTAGACGTCTAATAGGAGATACAGACAACTTTTAGAAAATACCAAACCCAAAAAAGTACAGAAATGCTCCCAAATAATCCCGAACGACCCACCCGATCTGGTTTAAACAGAAAATGAACATATGTAGAAATAGGTATCGATTCGAAGGTCACGACCCCCAACATCACATCCACACATTTAATAAGAGATAAGGACACTTTTAAGAAAATCCCAAGCCCAAAAAAGTACAGAAATGCCACCAAATAAGCCCAAACGACCGACCCAGACTAGTTTAAACCGAAAAGGAACATATGTCGAAATAGGTATCGATTCGAAGCTCACGACCCTCAACATCGCATCCACACGTCTAATAAGAGATAAGGACACTTTCTAGAATATACCAAGCCCAAAAAAGTACAGAAATGCCTCAAAATAACCCCAAATGACCCAAGCGGTTTGGTTTAAACCAAAAATGAACCTAGGCCGAAATAGGTATCGATTTGAAGGTCATGACCCTTTACATCGCGTCCACACATCTAATAAGAGATAAGGGCACTTTTTAGAGAATCCCAAACCCAAAAAAGTACAGGAATGCCCCCAAAAAACCCCAAACGCCACCAAGTCTGGTTTAAACCGAAAATGAACATACGGTGAAATAGATGTCGATACGAAGGTCACGACCTTCAACATCGCATCCACACGTCTAATAAGAGATAAGGATACTTTTTAGAAAATACCTAACTCAAAAAAGTACAGAAATGCCCCCATATTACCATAAACGACCCACCCGGTCTGGTTTAAACCGAAAATGAACATATGTCGAAATAGGTATCGATTCGAAGGTCACGAGCCTCAACATCGCATCCACACATCTGATAAGAGACAAGGACACTTTTTAGAAAATACCAAGCCCAAAAAAGTATAGAAATGCCCCCCAAATAACCCCAAACGACCCACCCTGTCTGGTTTAAACAAAAAATGAACATATGCAAAAATAGGTATCGATTCGAATGTCACGACCCTCAACATTGCATCCACACATCTAATAAGAGAGAAGGACACTTTTTAGAGAATCCCAAACCTAAAAAAGTATAGAAATGGCCCCAAAAAACCCCAAATGCCACCTGATCTGGTTTAAATCGAAAATGAACATATGCCGAAATAGGTATTGATTCGAAAGTCACGACCATCAACATCGCATCCACACGTGTAACAAGAGATAAGGACACTTTTTAGAGAATCCCAAACCCAAAAAAGTACGAAAATGCCCCCAAATAACCCCAAACGGCACCGAATCTGGTTTAAACCGAAAATGAACATACGCTGAAATAGGTATCGATACGAAGGTCACGACCCTCAACATCGCATCCACACGTCTACTAAGAGATTAGGATACTTTTTTGAAAGTCCCAAACCCAAAAAAGTACAGAAATGCCCCCAAATAACTTCATATGACCCACCCGGTCTGGTTCGGTATGAAAATGAACATATGTCAAAATACGTATCGATTCGACCGTCACGACCTTCAACATCGTATCCACACGTCTAATAAGATATAAGGACACTTTTTAGAAAATCCCAAGCCCAAAAAAGTATAGAAATGCCCCCAAATAACCCCGAACAAACCAACCGGTT